>NW_006781950.1:812434-817499 GCF_000442215.2 Lipotes vexillifer | reverse complement strand
GGGAAAGAGAAGATAGAAACCAGATCTGGATTCTAGGCCTTAACTTGCCATTTTACTGTTGGACACAAGCACCAAGTCCTGGCATCATTGTTTGAATCACAGATCTGCAATGACACAAGCTCCTGGACAAAGCCATCTTTTGCTAATCATGCTACTGTCTGGATAAGATATTCAGTCACTCGGATAGTCAGATAGTCAACATCTATTGAATAAGTAAACACTACAGTCCAGGGGCTAAAACCTGACAATACAGGAGTGAACAAAAGAAATAAGGTTTACACTTTCATGAAGCTTCTGATCTAACAGGGAGAGAAACATGCTTGTACAACGACACATACATACACACACAGCGAGTAAACAAAAGTATTATTTTGGTTCTGTAAAGAAAATAAATAGAAGGAAATATGAGAATGATTGCAGTGGAAGATACTGTTTTATATAGGTTTTCTCTGAAGATATGACATTAAGGCTGGGACCTGAATAACAAAGAAGCCAGAAGTGCAAAAATTTGGGAGAAGAGGCTAAAAGCAGAAGAAACAATAAACACGGAAGCTCTGAGATAGGAATAAGCTTGCATGGTACAGAATCCAAAAAGAAGGCTGGTGTGGCTGTAGCACAGAATGAAGAAAAGAAGATGGAAAGAGGTGTGATCGGATGAGAACGAAGGAACTAGATCCTACAGGACCTGGAAGACTCAGTAAAGAGTTTTGATTTTACTCTTAACTGCAGTGAAAAGTCACTTGGGTCTTTTAAACAGGGAGGTGACTTGATACGACCCACATTCCTAAAAGAGCACTCTAGCTACTGTGTACAAAGTAGATGATGGAGGGAAAGAATGAAAAAATGGAGTGAGTAGTTGGGAGGTACTGCAATTGTCAAAGCAGTGGAGATGAAACAATGTGGTATATATGATTTGAAATATACATCAAGGTTCCCATACTGGTCTCCACATTACGGTCACCTGGGATGTACGTCATTTAGCGTTTTCAAAACCCAGGCCACACCCCAGACCAATTAGATCACCACCTGTCCTGAGGGTAGGACACAGCTGTCAACTTTTGTTGCTCCCCAGGTAATTCCAATGCGCAGACAAGTTTAGGAACCACTGATGTATAGTATTTTGGAGACCCCTCTCACGGGTCTTACTGATAGACTTAATGGAAGGGGGGATGGTTGAGGTGCGGAAAGAGAAGAATTAATAATACTACGAATTGCATAAGCAGTTGGGTAGATGTTGGTGCTATTTACTGAAACTGGAAAGACCTAGTGAGGAATAGGTTTGGGGTGGGAGATGCTGGAATCAAGAGTCCAGTTTAGGATGTGGAAATTTTTGAGTTGCCTGTTAGGCATTGTACAACTTATTTTCTATAAGTTGACATCACACAGGCAATTGGGAGATCAAGGCTAGAGGCATAAATCTCGTAGACATCAGTATAGAGGTAGTACTGAAGCCATGAGACAAGATGAAACCACCTAGTGAGTGAGTGTAGTCTGAGAAAAGAGGAGGACAGCACTCTAAGGATTCAGAGTTTGCCATAGTCTGAATCTGCTCGTCTCCTTCCCAAGTTTGCCTTGATCCCTTGTCTGCAAAGGAGAAGGAGGGACTTCCTTTCTGGGACCCACAGATGGGCTCCACACTGCCTCCTACTTTACCGTGGCTACTGGGTCTGGTTCTCAAGATAACCCTTTCCTCTGGTTTCTGATGCCCTTTAGTTAGTGTCTTGAGATCTCTTGGGGTCTAACTCTACCACTTCCTACCTAAAGGGACCGTAACCTCTGCTTCACAGAGTCCTGTACGGAATGCCTATGAGGCCATCCAAAGCCAGGCACTCTGCTGGGCAAGCTGAAAAGTGAACAAGCCTGACCTCCCTCAAACCCTGCACACCTCCTAGTACACCACAGTTGCCTCTCTTTCAACACCTCTGTGTGCAGATGATTCGAAGACACATAAAACTATGCTGTCCTTGCCTTTTCGTGCTAAGCTCCTATGCAGAATTTATTTCTCAAGCTTCTGGATGGTCAAGTTAATGCTGCCATTTTATCACTTTGAATCAGTGAAGTCTAGGCATTTGATTGCTATTTTCTTAGTTTTCCTAAGAAACTACTACACCAATAGCTCCCAGCTCAGCTACAACTACAGAGCTTGCTGTGGGGACCTGCACCTGCCCCCTGTTTCCATTTTCCACTCATTGAATTCAGCTTAGCAGCTGCATCCATTTCCCAACTTTAAACTAATGAATCCATCAGCTACGGTTTCTCCCAGGGCAACTTTCCAAGGTTACCTTATTACAACACAATATCTTTAATCATATTTAATCATACATTGAGACAAAAACAAATAACTCCCACCTGACTATAAAGGGATCTCTTTCCATATTATGTGTAGCTGTTTAAGGTCTTCTTTGAAATGCAACATGCAAAATGTCTCTAGTAGCTTGAGTAAGAGTAGAATTATGATATGTAAGTGTTCAGGGACCATAGAGGTAGACCAAGAAGTTATGATTTTCTCTAATTGGATGAACGAGCTAATAATCTGTACCCTTGAGACCATGTCGAGGATCAGATTTTCTACTACAAAAAGGCAGGCTTGTTTGAGAGTCACTTGAGCTTTTGGGACGGGGAGAGAAGGGAAGAAAGTGAAAAGAATTTTTGTTTAAAAAATTCAATCAGTGGGAAAGGTTAATTACTTTACAATTTTCTTCTGGACACAGTTCTGCTCAGGATGTGGAAGTCCGAGAGGATTTTTGAGGACATATAAAGACCTTTGCAGTTTTCCAGCCAAAAGTCATTACTATCCTCATCAGTTACAGAACAAATCCCAGTGTGAGTCAAATAATCTAAAACTGATTTTTACAATTCCACATCCACGGCGGAGGTGGAAGGCTTAGAAGTCTTGTTGGCACACCCGTTTTCCCAAGCCCGGCCTACGGATCAGAGCACAGGGAGATAAGCTACACATGTTCTCCATCAGCAGAATCATGCTGCCGAGATGCCTGGACCTCATCATAGGAGATCTGGTTAATAAAAACTGGTGTGATAAAAATAAACAGTAAAGCGATATTTTGTTTTCCAGCCCAGTCTTTCAATCTGGATGTGGGAGAGAGCATCCAGAGGGCTCTTTCTCCCCTTAACACACATGCATAACTTTCATTAGCATTAATGAGAGGAACATGTGTACAGCGAGGAAGATGCCGAGACCCCACAGTGAGCCATAAGCGAGCATAATCTTGGAAACTTGTGAGATGAGAGCATGCGACTAGTCTGATGATTCTATACAAGGAGGGAATAATAAAATCAAGATTGCTTTGCAGTACTCATTTATATACTATACACGTGCATGTGCTTATATGATAAATGCCCGGGAAGACCCACGTTTAAAATAGAAGGGAGAAACAATGTGCACTGAGAAAAAAAAAAAAAGAGGGGGATGTGTGTGTGGTGTCTGTTCTAATACAGTGCCGGATTATAAGTTTATCATATGCACAAAAAGTAAAGACAGCAATTAACACGTTCTAATACACATATCTTGGATCTGTCCAAGCAGAGGTGTTCCTTGCAAGTCCCTCTTATCTATTCTCGAAGGAGTACTTTGGGATACAGGGTGCACTTTAGGTTCTATCCAAGCTAGGCCCCTGGATCCCTGGGTCAAGATTTGATCCAGTGAAAACGGCTATAGCCTGTAGGAGCCCCTCCCTTCTTGCCTCTAAACGTGGCAAGCACTTGCAAAGTAACCTTTTCATTTGTTTTTTCTCTACAAGATGCTAACCGATAAGGCTACTAACAATTACAAGGTCATGCTGTTATTTTCAAATTAGTAAACACTTTGTGAACAGCTTGACAGCCATGCTCTATGGAGGAAAGGAAGAGTCAGCTCCCGGTTGGAGGATGAGTGCAGACCTGCATTAGTGGAGGCCCTGGCATGTGGCAGCGTGAAGCTACTTAGCTAATTATAGGAATCTTTACAAGTCTGCAGCCCTGAGTTGTAGAATTTACCCTCCTGAAAATATAAGCACTCTGCAGCGTTGAGGAATACAGGTGACCTTCTGGAAATGCGTTCGATCCTGGGCTCAATGATCAATCCTGACGCAATTCAAGAAAACAATATAGATTTAAAGTTACACGGATGTGCCCAACAGTTATCTTTCGTTTCCATGTAGGGTAACGTATTTCTGACATGGATATGCAGAAGCTGACTCTTAATAATGGTGTTCCCTAATTTCGTAGTGTTGGTGATGATTTAAAGCAAGCATCCTATCTGCTCGCCTTCGTGGTACTGTCGAGAGGAGAAGGGAAGAAAGGTAGTACGACTGCTATCATTTCTATGCATTTTGTATGTGCCAGGCACTCTGCTAGGCACCTTACATACATTATCTCAACTCATCCTTAGAACCCACCTGTGAGGCAAGTGCTATATCACTAACTAACAGATGAGAAGACTGAGGTTTAAGGAGGCTTTAAGCAACTTGCCCAAGATCACACAGCTAGGCAGTGCCGATTATGACCCAACTGTTCAGCCACAAACCTGTGTCTTTCAACCCTACTCTGCTGCTTCTGTAGTAGAAGGATTCTCTCTCTTTGCTTGAGAGGAGGGAAAATAAATGAGGGCCTGGGAAGCATTAACGGAGTGTGAAATGCCCACACCGGGGAGAGATCCTTTTGCTTTCCTCAGCATTACATGTCTTCCTTAACTCACAATGGGTTATGTCCTGACGAAGTTGAAAGTCCTGATTAATGGCAAATACCATAAGTTGAAAATGAATTTAATGCACCGCATCCACCGAACATCATAGCTTAGCCTAGTCTACCTTACACGGGCTCAGAACACTTACATTAGCCTACAGTTGGGCAAAATCATCTAACACAAAGCCTATTTTATAATAAAGCGTTGAACAGCTTATGTTATTTATTTATTTTTTGCGGTACGCGGGCCTCTCACTGTTGTGGCCTCTCCCGTCGCGGAGCACAGGCTCCGGACGCGCAGGCTCAGCGGCCATGGCTCGCGGGCCCAGCCGCTCCGCGGCACGTGGGATCCTCCCGGACCGGGGCACGAACCCGTGTCCCCTGC
>NW_006781950.1:769475-811428 GCF_000442215.2 Lipotes vexillifer | reverse complement strand
GGCACGTGGGATCCTCCCGGACCGGGGCACGAACCCGTGTCCCCTGCGTTGGCAGGCGGACTCTCAACCACTGCGCCACCAGGGAAGGCCAGCTTATGCTATTTATTGAACACTGTGCTGAAAGTGAAATACAGATGGCTGTCTGGGTACAGAATGGTTGTAAGTGGACTGGTTGTTTGCCCTCGTGATCACGTGGCTGCCTGGGAGCTGTGTCTGCCGCTGCTCCCCAGCATCAGGAGAGAGTGTATCGCTATATCATATACTGCATATTGCTAGCTGGGAAAAGGTCAAAATCCCAAATTCCAAGTACAGTTTCTACTGAATGCGCATTGCTTTTGCATCATTGTAAAGTCAAACCATCTTAAGTCAGTGGCTGCCTGTAGTCAGCACGGCAGGTGCTGTCTGTGCTCTGCCCATAACCCCTCAGGCCTCTTTCCATTTTTAAGCACAACAGCTCTCAGCTGCCAACACCTGCATCTCTGTCTGAAGGCTGCCCTTAGGCTGAAGGAACCTGCTTTGTTTCCATGGACAGCATGAAGTTCTTGGAAATTTATGACCTCGGTGGGGCAACACTTAACCAATGACTGACAGTTCTGGAGATACCCATACCCAGTTAGCTGGTCCCTGATAGGAGACCCAAGGTGTGAGCTACACTGACTCCAGACCCGCTGCTGGGTTGAGCCAAAATCACCCTGTGGGAATTGCTGGTGTACCCTTGTTTAGCCTCCTTTCCTTCCAGGTCCCACTTTTCCTATTCTCCTGCATTCCTCCGTGTGTAACTGAAGTATTGGGGAGAATTTTACCGGTAGGAAAAAGAACTAACAGGTGACTTAAAATTTACCTTGGTTGAAAATGGTTGCTATGACCAGGAGCACACTATGTTTTCTCTATTTCAGTCCCCAAAGGCTACCAATCAAAACAAAAGAAGTACTTGGGGATGAAAATCACAGCTAGATTATGCCGAAGACTTCTTGATTACAAAGGTGACTGAACACTGAAACTGTCTCTCTCATCCTTACAGGTATTTCCAGAGGGAATGGATAGCTACCTAGATTGCTACAGGGCAATATTATAGCACAATTGAGAGAGTGAGTTGTGCTCTCACATGGACCTGGGTTTGAGTCCATGAGCTGCTCCCTATACCTCAGTTTCTTAATCTGTAAAATGGGGGTAAAATGAGACTTATCTTGTTGTAGTGAAGCTTAAGTGAGATTTAATGCACTTAGGTTGACAAGGATATAGCAAGGAATCCATAAGTGGTAGCCATTATTACTGACTTTTATATTTCTAGATGCAGAATGGCCCCTTGAAATTATTTTAAGTCTATAATTATATGCCTCTTCCCACCTTTCCCAAAGCTTGACACTGGAAGTAGGATACTGGTTGCATCCCAACTACGAAGAAAAAGAACCCAGGAGTGTGGAGAAAGGGGCACTGCTAACGCTTCCCCGGATTTTAAAGATATGGGCATCACCAAAGGCAATTGCCAGCTACTGGTTCAAAAGAGACTATTGCCCTTGTTACCGAATCAGGTCCGGCTGCTCACCACTTGAAAAAAAATCAATACTCGCAAAAACTGGCAGAAAGGAAAGTTGCCTTTAATCAGGATGCGGGCAATCTGGGGAGATGGTGGACTCAGTGTCCCCCAAAAACCATCTCCCAAGATTCCGCTCAGGCATGAAAGCTTTTAAAGGAAAACAAGGAAGTAATCTCAGTTAATCATTGAGATAGGGGGTCAGAATCATCTTAATCCCCCACTGTTTGCAGGCTTGTCGACTCCTTGTGATTTTTCTTTAGATGTTATCTTGTTCACACAGTTTGTTCACGAGATTACTGAAGGGGAGGCTAGGGAGGAGGTCTGGTCAACTGTTCATTATTCTTCATTTCTACTGCTTTGGTCTATGGAAAGAACTAAGAGATTAGGCAAGGTGTACCTGGGCCGGAGATAAGTAGAGCACGGAGCTGCCTGGTTTAAGATTTGCAACAAGACAAAGGGGCCTCCTGCAGAGAGCTCTCTCCCGCCAAAAGCTGCTTACACCTTTTCAACTGAGTTTCACAAAATAAGATCCATCTATTAGGCTTTTACTTTTGTGCAGAGCGCTGTGCCAAGCATTTCGTTTACACCATCTTATTTCATCCTTACAACAATCATGGGAAATAGTCATTATTCCCATTCACAGAGGAGAACACAAACTCAGAAACGTTAAATAACATTCTCAAGATCCAAGTAGTGGGGCCAGATCCAGACCCAGGACTCCTTGACTCCAAACCTCCTTACACTTCATTCCATGTGGAATTTCAGAGAATGCATCCCTGCTAAATTGTAATTCCTCTGCCCCTCTAAGAGCTGGTATTGGGATGATGGACTATAATCATGTCAATATATGAATACACACTTCTCCTTGCAGAGTAACAGTTATTCAAAAGAGTCAGCCTCAAAAGGTCATTGAAGCCAAGAGATAATTTCTACCCAAGGATGGCCTTCTAAAACCCTTAATCTTGGAAGAGTAAACTTCAGCTGGCAAAAAGCCACCCAATGTTTCCAAATTATTTTTTTAGAATCTGTTAAATTGCTTGAGAAGCCCACGAGGAATGAGCCCACTGGCAGCCTCTTTGCATTCAATACTTTGATTTCTGCAGACTGCTGGGGGTTGCCCCAATAGTCAGACATGGCCATGTTTCAGAAAGCTTTCCAATTTTCCTAACCGCCTTCCAACTTAATGAGCCTTGAGAGAAATCCTGAAAGATCCACAGGAGCACTCCAAGAAGGCCCTCTCCCACGCCCCCAAAAAGAGTGTGTTCATGCCAGGACCAGCAAGCACGATGAGGGGACAGCCAGATGCCTCTTGACATAAAGACTGGTACCACAAGCGATTTCCACTTTCACCTCCCACTGAAATTCTGGAAAACTTGTGTGAGGGTGACCGCTCACTCTTGTTAGTACAGAACTTGGGAAGAGGCCAAGCATTTCTCCACTGACTTTTTTTAGACCAGCAATTCCCGCAGGACGCCCTGTGAGCCTAATGCAATTTGCACTAAAGAGGAAATGATTCTCGTGAAAGAAGCTATATGCAATTCAAATGTTTTTGAGTAATAATGGTGGTGGTCTGGGGGGTGGAGGAGTGAAGCCTGAATTTGTACCAAGAGTAAGTAAGGGGTATTTTTATTCTTTCCGTTAAGCCAAAGAACTAGTATTAAGACAAGTACGGTCAAATTCCCTGCCCTGTGTTCCCCTGTCAGGAATCCATTCTTTTTTTACGGTGCCATATGCGTAGCTCGAGGTTATATTGGAATGCATAAATCTCTTGTGAGCCACGAAACGTTAAGCTGCCGTTGTCCTCATAATTTCATTATCTCAGTTTCTGCCCTAAAACGTTTAGCACTAATTGAACACCCGAGGTTTTCCTGTGAAGTTTATTTTCTGAACATTATCGAAGTGCTGTTGATAAAAGTCAGAATTTATGGAGGCAGCACTCCTTAAAATGACATGATAGATTTGAACAGAAATTTTTTTAGAGCAGGAATATTTTTATGAATTTGCCTGGAGATTCAGTCTTTCAATCATTCTACATTATAAAGCTGTCTATTTCAAAGTGTATTTTCCAAGAACCAAATTACTTTCCTGAACCTAACCTGTTCATCTATAGGTTCGAGTTGGACATACTTGGCTACCAGATTTATCTTACATTTCCAGTTGTCTCTTGATGTTTATTTTGTTCCTGATTAAAAATATTTGACTTTTCCCCACCCACCTACCTCTTCCATGCTCTGGTTCAGGCTGCCTTGAATAATGCAAATATTGGTAGTCATCTCAGTTCATTCTTTTTCACTGAAAAAAAAAATGTGTTTGCATGACTCAAAGCTATCAAGCAGCATTTTGTCCTCTAAGGGAAGGAACCATATCCCGTAAGTTTCAAAAAAAAAAAAAAAAAAAAAATTATAAGAGAGAGAAGCCATGTGTTAAATCTATCTCTTGGATATTGTTTGCATCTCAATTAATTTTACATGTCTCTCTCAGAAACTAGTTCAAAACAAAGAGTTATGATAGGTGTCTCTTATGGATTTGAATTAATATTTATCCATACATACACATACCCAAACCACACACACGAACGCACACAATTTATGGCATATGCTATTCAGAAATGCAGTCTTTACAAAGCATATGACTGCATTTTGGCTTCCAAAAATGAAGCAAAAACTTAGAGTTAAGTGTCTATTTCCCATTTAAAAGAAGTGAGTTGTTCCTGGTTGCTATAGTAACTGCGGACAGACTAGCATTTTTCTGTCATTATTATAATTTGAAAAGAAAATAAACTATTTTAAATTGTAAAGCATGGAGAGGACTATTCATCTAAAATGGGTCCCTAAACTGACTAAGAACGAGGAATAACAGACATTTGCCACACCTGGGATTGGAACTCCACTTTCTTAGACCGAAATAGCGTTTCTGAAGGGCTAAGGAAGGGTAAGTTGTTTATCCTGATGCAGGAACTACTATAACAGGAAAGAAAAATGATGCAGTATTTCCATCCTTTAAAATAAGTAAAAAATTCAAAACTGCTTTCACAAGGGGATACATAACTAAAAACCTGTGATTTTTTTTTTTTTTAGTATCCTAGGAATGTAATCTGTGTGTCTCACTGTACATATTCAGTCTCTGCCCTCTATTACCATTTGCTACCATCATCTACAAGGGATAATTTATTTTACTCATAAAAGAAAAGACTTTCTCTCCCTTTCAATGAACTCTCCCTGTATTCACTCCCCCTACTATCATTTAAAACCTTACTTTCTGCACAGAAAGTTTGAAAATAAAAAATCCAAAATATTAACAGTGGGGGATGCTGAGTGAATTTTACTTTATATTTCAATGTAAATTTTAAATTTTCTACAGTGAATATGTACTTCTTTTATAATCTGAAAATTGTTAAACATAATATTGAGATAATGAGGAAGATACACTTTAAATCACTCATGGGTCCAAAATACTTTCTAATAGAAATAAAATAATCTCTACATAACCCAAACATAACCAAAACACTACATATCAAAACCTATATGCGACAGCTAAAAAGGTTCTTAGAGAGATATTTATCACTGTAATGTATATATCTGAGTATAAAAAGTGGAAATTAACGAGTTAACAATCCATTTTTAAAGGATGAGTTACTGATAAAGGAAATCCATATTTAGAAGCATTTTCTTTTATACGATTTCCCTCCTAGTATTTTCTTGTGTACAGTAGTGAAATGCTGTGCATGAAGCTTTTCCCACACTGCTTTCTCTCCAAATTTGTAGGAACTCAGTAAAATGTTTACACTATATTAGGTAAGGAAGAAAAGCCTGTTTTTGTTTTGTTTTTTGGGTTTTTTTGCGGTACACGGGCCCCTCACCACTGTGGCCCCTCCCGTCGCGGAGCACAGGCTCCGGACGCGCAGGCTCAGTGGCCATGGCTCACGGGCCCAGCCGCTCTGCGGCATGTGGGATCCTCCCGGACCGGGGCACGAACCCGTGCCCCCTGCATCGGCAGGCAGACTCCCAACCAACTGCGCCACCAGGGAAGCCCCAAAGGTGTTCTTGTATGTGTCCCAGTAATAAGGGACAACTGAAGGCTTTCCTACATCGTCCATATTTATAGGGTATCTCTGTAGTGGGAGATCTCACACATTGCCTAAGATTAGAAAAAGACTTATAGATAGTCTTGTAGCATAGCAGAATACGCCATCCCAAAATAAGCCACTTTGGCATAAGGATTATTCTGAGCTAACAGCAATGGAGAAGAAGCAGATACAAGACAATCTCTGTGTCCTCCCACTGTTTTCCTAAAAGCAGAATGTTAATTTTCAAAGATGTGACCCCTGTCCTTTCT
Organism: Lipotes vexillifer; assembly: GCF_000442215.2. Classification (NCBI taxonomy): domain Eukaryota; kingdom Metazoa; phylum Chordata; class Mammalia; order Artiodactyla; family Lipotidae; genus Lipotes; species Lipotes vexillifer. Next base: position 805,556 of record NW_006781950.1, on the reverse strand, counting down.
ACCAGGAAGGACAAAATTTCACCACTGGACACTTTAGACCCTTATCAGCCCAGAGGTGGCATCACAGGAAGCCACTTGACAAACTTGATTGACTAACCCTTATCTTCCACTAGTTTCCCTGTATATTTTTCTTCTCACAATTTACCACCCCTAGAAACCCAAAGTTCTCCTTTGAGTCACTCCTTTAAGAATTTGATGTTACTCTGTTAAAGGGCTACATAAGCTCAAGTTCTAACCACCCTTTTGAGTTACTCATCTCTGAGTGCTCCCATGTGTAGGCACAAGTCACATGCTAATAAATTCCTGTTTGTTTTTGTCTTGTTAATTTGTCTTTGTTAGTCCAGTTTACAGGACCCATGCCAGAGAACCCAGGTTGGTAACTGGAAAAAAAGTTTTTCTCCTACAATCTCAAATTCCTTATATTTATATGGTTTATCTATGGTGCAACTTCTCACATGTACAGTGAGATGTAAACAGTTAGTGAAGGCTTTCCCATACTTTGTATCTTCATGTATTGTCTCTGATGTGAGTTCTCACATGTCTGAAAGTGTATAGGACAATGCCTATGCTTCTTACCGTTTGATAGTTTTTCTCCAGTGTATGTTCTCCCGTGTAGAGTGAATTTTGAAATCCCATGAAAGACTTTCCCTCAATTTTTACATTCATGAGGCTTCTCTCCATTGTAAATTCTTAAATGTTGAGTGAGGGACAACGTATTAGTTGTCTATTGCTGTATAACAAATAACCACAAACTTAGCTTCTTAAAACCACACACATTTATTTTCTCACAATTTCTGTGGATCAGGCGTCTGGGCATGACTTACTGAGTCCTCTGCTCAGGGTCTCTCACAGCTGCAATCAAGGCATCAACCAGGGCTGGGTGGTGGTGGGGGTGGGGGGTGTCTCATCTTCAGGCTCAGCTGAGGGAGTTCTGCTTATAAACTCTCATGGTTGTTGTCAGGATTCAGTCCTTGCAGGTTATTTCACTGAAGGCATCTGTTCCTTGCTGATGATTGGCTAGAGGCAGCCCTTAATTTCTGGCCAAGTTGGTCTCTTCAACATGGAAGTTCATTTCATTAAAGCTGGCAAAGGAGAGAGTCTGCTAGCAAGATAGAAGTCACAATCTCATGTAGCCAGATGCTATGGTCTGAATGTTTGTGGCCCCCCCAAATTTATATGTTGAAATCCTAACCCCCAAAGCTGATGGTATTAGGAGATGGGGTCTTTGGGAAGTGCTTAAATCATGAAGGTGGAACCCTCATGAATGAGATTAGCATCTTATAAGAAGAGAGGCTCCAGAGAGATCCCTGACCCTTCTGTCTTCTCCCTTCCACCATGTGAGGATACAATAAGAAGTCTGTGACCCAGAAGAGAACCCTCACCCAACCACGCTGGCACCCTGGTCTTGGAATTCCAGCCTCCAGAACCATGAGAAATAAATTTCTGATGTTTATAAGCTACCTAGTCTGTGGTATTTTGTTAGAGTAGCCCAAAGAGACTAAGATACCGGGACATAAAGATGATATTACATCCCCTTTGCTACATTCTATTGATTAGAAGTAAGTCATCAGGCCAGCCCAAACTCAAGGGAGGGAATTACCCAAAGATATGAATACCAGGAAGTGGTGGTCCTTGGGGGACATCTTAGAGTCTGCCTGCTACGTATGAAGAATGACTAACGGCTTCCCCACATTCTTTATTTACATATATATTGAACTTTTCCAATGTGAGCTCTCATATGTGCCCCAAAGGATAAGGAACAATAGAAGGCTTTTCCACATTCTTTGTATTTATAACATTTCTCTCCATTATGAATCCTCACAGAAGTCCTTAAATATGAGATACAACGGCAGGCTTGTCCACATTTCTTACCTGTGTCCAGGTGAAATCTGACATGAGTCTCAAGAGATAGATAATCCATAAAGACATTTTCATACTTAACTGAATTCATAGGATTTTACTCCAATAGAGGTACACTTTAGCACAGTAAGATGTGGAAAATGGCTAAAGCTTTTGTCACATAGACTGCATTCATTACATTTGCAGAGGCTCTCCACCTTATGACTTCTTGAATATCTCCCTTGTTCTTGTGCTGAATTTTAATGACATAATATTCTCAGTTTTCTCCTAAGATGGAGAACCAGGGATCATTCTTTGTGATTCTTTCTTTTTTCTGTTCATTGGGCTCTTTTTCTCCATGAATATCCTGCCTAACAACTGACTCGTGGTTTTAAGTCGAATCATGCAATCTACTGAGGCCAGACTCTTGAAGATTTTCTCCAGCATCACATCTCTGCAGGGGTTCCTTTGAGCAGGAGCCAGCAAAGCCTGCTCCCTCTGGGTAAATTCACAGCTATATCCTCAAAGACCACTAAGTCCACTTCCTGGCTTAAGCTTCTGGAGGTTTCTGTGGGCATCAGCCATACAGTCCAAGAGGGAAGAGGAAAGAAGGTGAAATTGGGGCCACCTGGGGCAATTTGAAACCAGATGAAAAAGGTTTGGCAGCAGAGCAGCTTAAGTTCTTACTTTGCGATAAGGTGCTTGTACTCAATTTTAAAACCTTCAACTGCGACTTCGATGATTTGCATTTTTCTCTTTTTCTACCTTATTCCTCTCCTCTGCCTATCCCTTTTATGTGCCCGATCGCCATTCTTTGGAGCTATAGAAAATTGTTATAATTAAAGAATTCTGTTAAGACTTCCCATCCTTTCTAGCAGGAATCCTTGGCCAAATATGTGACCTGTTATCCAAATAGGTGTCAATTTGGACATTGGCCAAACCATATATTGCAGTAGAATGCTGACCCACAATCCCTGCAGCCATCGGTCCTGAAAGCTAAACATTAACTTGTGTAGCAATTGGCCAGGAAGAGCCAAGACTAGTCAATAACTGCCAGCTCCCCATTTCTTGTCCTTCCCCCCGCATTCCAATTTAGGATCAACCAGAGAAAGCCAAATATACTCCCTACACCAGGCACATAACATGCCCCGCTTCTAGGTAGCCCACCTCCAGCTTCCCCATGCCAGTGACCTCCAATCAGAGCATATTTGAAGCCTTCCATTTTTTTCACCATAAAGCTTTCCCATTGCCCTGCCTGCCTTTGAATCTCTAACAAAACACAATTGATGGTGACTAACTCCCTTGCTATATTATAAAAAGCTCTGACTAAATAGCCTCTGTTTGTTCTCTCTTTTTTTCCACAATTCTATTGTATACGTCTTTATTTTCATTATTTCAGACACTGGTGGTTCAAAATATTTACTTCAATCTCAGGTATTCCTCACAAATGAAATTAACATTGAAATTCAGATTTAGGAAAATTACATTTGTTCTATAAAGAAATAGGACTCCACCATTTCACTGCATTCACATGAGAGAAGAAAACTCTTACTAGAAAAAGGAAAAGCTTTTTCTTACTTTGCTTTCTTTCTGTAACGTCTGTACTGAAATGTGATTCACATACCCTACAACTCGCACATTTAGGGTGTACAATCCAATGTTTTTCGTATATTCGCAGAGTTGCACAACCACCATATGCATTGTTTCTTTCTCCCAAGTTTCAGTATTTATAAGGTTTCATCAGTCCCAGACTGAGTAATAGTAAAAGCTAACATTTATGGAGGACTTGCTATGTACTAGAAACTGTGCTAAATGCTTCACACATAGCCTATGGAATCCTAGTGTCAACCCTATGGAATAGTGACTATTATTATCACCTCCATTCTACAGGTGAGAAAATGGAAGCACAAAGAAGTTCAGTAATTTGCCTGGAGTCACAGAGCTGATATGCATGGAACCAGGACTGGTACTGAGACAGTCGCGCTCCAGAGCTTTGCCGTAACACCATCCATCCTACAGGTCAGTTGAATTCTAACAAGTTAAAAAAAAAAAAAAAAATTAGTCAAGTAGAATTTGCTGTGCCTGTGAGGAAATGTTTAGAAAAGAATATTTTCTTAAGTTTTCATAGTCTTACTTGTAGACATCACCCCACCAGCCCTGCTTAGTCAGTTGGTCTCTGTGGAGTTTGGGTATTTTGATAAATGATATACATTTCTCCCATCAGCTACTACTTGAGCAAGTTACATCTTCACATCTTCATGTTTTAAAATAGATTTATTCTATCATTTAATTGCTCATTTCATCCTCTCTCTCTCTCTCTCTCTCTCTCTCTCTCTTCTTTCTCTACTTAAAAACAAAATCACTTCAGTGAATAGGACTCTTACTCACATACTATCTTCATATTTATTTCCACTAAGATGACCATTGAACCATTTTTGTTTTAGAATGTTTTCAGTTATCCTGATAATAACTAAAAGGCCTTGACTGCATCTGTAAATGACCAAGATAGTAATACAAACAAAAATACTAATCATTTGTGTGTTCATGTTTCTCTGAACATTTTCCAAACATTTTTACCTCTGACCTCAAAATGTTCATCATTCATCTAGATATTTCCAAGTGGTTCCCATTTAATGTTAACAGAAGAAGCGTTTTGGGATAGAAGGGCATGAGATGCAGAGTGAGGCTCTTGTCATAAAAACATTGTCATTGAAATCATCAGTTCCTCCAACCAGAGCATTATTTCAATAAGCAAACATTTTGATGGATAAAAATTTAAATTTTGCCAGCAAATTAAGATTTTCCTTTGTTCTGAGCTTGAAGAGTGGTGGCTTGCCAGCTGTGTTCAGTGGAGCCAGGCTGGGCTCTGATTGGCATCTGTGCCTTGTTGGTTAAGATGGAGGACAGATGCCCTGCTTACTAACTTCACAGGAGGGGTGACTGGTTGGAAACTGGGTTGGCCGCTTCTCAGTGACTGAATGTGCTTTAGAAGGCTCCCTTTTATGACTTAGACTAGTTTAGCTGCCAAACTAGCTGCTGAACTTGGCCTATAGCACTGCGAAATTTGTTAAAACAGCAGCTAATATTCTCACAGGTCCCCTGCCTGCTCTGGACAAATCATAGAGGAACAGCCATGTCCTCTATGTAGTGAGGACTTGTAATGTCCTCTCCCTGGTCCCCCTCCTTCAGTATGCAGGAGAGAAAGCCACGTCAGCCCCCTCACGTGTGCCAGCTCCACTAATCTTTTTCCTTTTAAAAAAAAATTTATTTTATTTATTTATTTTTGGCTGCATTGGGTCGTCGTTGCGGTGCACGGGCTTCTCACCGAGGTGGCCCCTCCTGCTGTGGAGCGCAGGCTCCAGGCACGCAGGCCTCAGTAGTTGGGGCGCACAGGCCCAGCGGCTCCGCGGCATGTGGGATTCTCCCAGACCAGAGCCCGAACCCGTGTCCCCTGCACTGGTAGGCAGATTCCCAACCACTGTTCCACCAGGGAAGCCCTGCACTAATCTTTTTTTTTTTTTTTTTTTTTTTTTTTGCGGTACGCGGGCCTCTCACTGTTGTGGCCTCTCCCGTTGCGGAGCACAGGCTCCGGACGCGCAGGCTCAGCAGCCATGGCTCACGGGCCCAGCCGCTCCGCGGAATGTGGGACCCTCTTGGACCGGGGCCCGAACCCGTGTCCCTTGCATCGGCAGGTGGACTCCCAACCACTGCGCCACCAGGGAAGCCCAGCGCGCCACCCGGGGAGCCCTGCACTAATCTTGCTGACAGCTTTGGTTGTGGGCAGGACCAGGCAGGCAGTTAATTATACCCAGAGTTAATTGAGTGGTCATATTAACAGTCTAGTCTCATGAGATCTAAAAGAGGATTCCAGAAATTTCGGTGTATAAGACCCTCAAGATGAAGTCGAATGAGACATCATGTTCTTTGTGACCTTCCCCTTCAATTTGGGATGATGATTTCATTAATCAGGATTCCTTGCCCCCTGTCATTCGCTTCTAATTGACAGACTCTAATTAAAATAGCAAACGGGATCCTCACGGGCAGTTTCTTCTGTGTTTCTTCGGTGACCATTCTGTTCTTGACTGATTTAGCATGGCTCTTTCCCCTCAATTAACAGACAAGTTAAACTTTATATTCCCTTAAATTTTTATTACTCATAATTAGGAAGTGAAAAAAATCATTATGCATTTTACAACTTTAAAATGTAAAAGTAAATTGGATACTCAAATAATGTGGGGCTAATTGCCTAATCGGAGGTGAGCCAGAGTCAGGTGGCATGCCACCATTGTTCCTGCACCCAGAATCTACTGGACCCTTCACCCCAGCATCCCAAACCAAGACAATTTTCACAATAGGAATATATTTCAAGGGACTTACCTTTAAAATATGCCTAATAGTAAAATTGATTCTAAACATAAAATCATTTCACAACAACACAAATATTGGCTTTAATTCTAAAACCTGGTGTATTATTTCCATTCCTGCATTATATAAACATGGACGTACTCACATTACTCTAAGCTTCTTGGGGCCAAGCAATGTCTTGTTCAGCTTTGTAATCCTGTGTAGTCTGAGCTCAGCACACTGTACCCGCACGTACTCAATGACTCAATCAAATGAATAACCCAACTATATCACCCTGCCTCATTGCTTACCCTTAACTTTGTTTAGTACTCTTACCTCTGTTTTTAACATTCAGCTGCACTTCACATCAGTAACTTGAGCACTGAGGATCAAGTTGTAGAGGCTTATAATGGCCTTTCTTAAAACTGTTGCCTTAGTCTAATCTCATAAGAAGAAAGCATGAGTATTAAGTCCTGATTACACCTTACCACAAAAACAAGAGGAAATTAGCCATGAATGAAAGAATTTACATTAAAATGAAATATGCTCAGTAATTACCTCTAATGGTATTGATTTTTTTAAACAAGAATTTTATTAAAATGGGATTTTCATCTCTTGGCCAATCCACAGTCTGTTTCTTTTTCTCTGAGTGGAAAATACCAGATTTCAACTGGTCACATTTTGACTCTTAACTATAACAATGCTCTTTGCCTCAGAAGTGAGATTTAAAAATTACCTTTGTGGAATTGCATATTTAGGAAGGAAAGGGAATCAGGATGCTGGGGACGAAAGTGGAATTTCTCATTCTTCATTCTACCACAGGAAAGGCCTTGTCACTAAATATCAACAGTGATTTCCACATTACATTAGGAAGAGATAAGATACCAGTGCAGTTGCCTGTAATCGCAGTGCAGCTAAGGTTTTTCACAACTGCCTGAGAGAACTCAAATTCACCAAGAACTAACGGGTATTTACTCCATTGGGTAACACACATGCATTCATGAGAATCACACGGTCACGTAAATGTCTCAGGAGACAGGAGAGTGGGTTATCCTGAAAATTAGCCCTGGCTCTATACTAGCTGTAGGAAACCATTCTCTCCACACCTAATTCATAGATGTGTCAGAAGGGCACAACCCCTGAAATCCCTCCAGGACCAGAGGAAGTTTCCGTGAGCATTTACATAACGGCTGGAAAAGGGAGCAGCAAATATGTGTGAATACACTGCAGCAAGTATTCTCTTCTGCGACGGAGTCCCCATAATAAAATTAGGGAGGTTACCATTATGGGATGACCCACAACCCCTCCCAGTTTGCCTGGAACTGAGGTGTTTCCCAAAAAGTGGGATATACAGTGCAAAAACTGGCAGCCTTGGCAAACCAGAACAATCACCCTGCATTTGATGATAAAAACCGTCCATTTGTGATTACATGTATTTCAGGCCCCACTGAGTTAGGGTTATTTAGACACAAAACAACTCTTCTAGTGTAGAAAATGGAGGCATTCTAGGATCCCACTTTTGGGAATTGGGATTAGGAATAGAGAGACCTAACCTGTTGGGATAAAAAGAATATTGTCAATATTTCCAGGAGAAGAAAGAGGAAGTGTTAGGTTTTTTTTTTTTTTTTTAAAAAAAGGCCTATTTAAATACAATCAGCCCATGAACTGCCTCAGTACCCTAGCCATCCCCAACTCCTTATCCCAAGGGAAAAATTAGGTTCCCTTACCCCTTTCTTCATCTATTAGTGTCAGGCTACCCCCTTTTCTTTTTTTCCTGTAAGCCTGGTTTTAATGCCTAGTCAAACTCTTTCATATACAAATGGTGGTGGAGGTGCAGCAGGTGATTTAATCTGTACCCAATAGAGGTGAATTTAGGGCTCCTCCTACATGAACTTCTCAGCACACCGCCACCTGCCATTGACCAAGGAACAGCTTAGCAGGCAGATGGATTCAAAGCTCTTGGGTTAAGATTCCTTCCCCTTTGAAATTCTACATTAGGCGATGACCCAGCCTGCTGTCACCTTACACCTGCATCTGTCAATCAAATGGGACAATAAAGATCTCCTTGTTGTTAGTGGAAGCCAGGGTCCACCTGTAAACTTTTCAAGTGCTCTGGGTAGATGCTACATGCCACAGAAACATTAAAACTCAGAAAACTAATATAGTATGAACCCCTAGAGATTAAATTTGTTCCTATGAATGTTTCTACTTCTTATCATGTGGTGGGAGGGACCTAGAACTGAGAGTGGATTGTGAAATACTGCAATGGAGAAGGGGACTTATATGTAAATAAGTCTTGTTTTCTTTGGATATAGATTGGAAGCATCTATAGCTTTGTTTTCATGATGGCAGATAAAAAAAAAAATTGTTCCCAAGTTTCTAGATTGGGGTCTTCTCAATATTCCTGTCTGGACTTGAAGAATCTACAACCACTGAGAGAAGGATACTACTAGCAACAAAGATTTAAATTTAGAGGCACAGAACTTACATGGCTACAAATATTTTGTGGTCCAGGGGTTGATGTGCTTCAGCTGTGGAGCCAGAGTCATTTCTAGAGGCAGGATCTTAGGCAACTTGTTTAGCCTCATTATGTATGCTTCAGTGTTTTCACCTGTAAAATGAGGATAATAACTGTCCCAGGGAGATATGGAGAGAATGCAATAACACAGTGCATGCAGGGGACTTAGCATAGAACCAGGTCCACTGTGCTATCAATTTTATTATGGCCCCTTGTACCTACAGAGTATAAGGGACTGTTGATGTAGGCACAGATGCATAGGTTCACATTCAGGACTTACATGGCTCTCAACTCCAGGAAGCATTGAAAACTACTAAGGTCAGGGGTTGGGGTGGGGGAGAGATGAATAGGTAGAGCACAGAGGATATTTAGGACAATGAGAATTCTCAGTATGATACTGTAAAAAAGAATATATATCATTATACATTTATCCAAACCTGTAGAATGTACAACACCAAGAGCGGACCCTAATGTAAAGTATGGACATTGAGTGATTATGATGTGTCAATGTAGGTTCATTGAGAGTAACAAATGTACCATTCTGATGGGGGATACTGATAATGGGGGAGGCTGTGCATGTTGGAGGAGTAGATGGGAAATCTCTGTAACTTCCTTTCAATTCTGCTACGAACCTAAAACTACTCTTAAAAAATGTAATTTAAAAAAATGAAAAAAAAAACCAAAAAAACTACTAAGAGCTAGGTCTTACCCCAGACCAATTAAACTGCAGTCATTAGAGAGTAGGACCCAGGCCTTGATGTATTTTTAAAGCTCCACGGGTTGATTCTCAAGAGTAGTCAAGGTTGAGAATCACTGATTTACAGACTCTGTTGGTTGTGACTTAAGACCTAATAGAAATCAGCTGCTTTGTGATTGCCAGCCTTTGAGTTGGCCCACAGGTGATTCTGCTAAGTCTGTCAGGCTATATAAGATGTGGGCAGAGTTCTGAGACACTCAATCTGACCCCCAGTTTAGGCGTGTAGCTTTTCGGTGGGAGGGTCGCAGAGCAGGGCGCCAAGGCTTCGTGAGGGTTGAGAGAAGAAAGTGGTAGCAAATAGGAGGGAACTCTTGGCTCTTCTCAAGTGTCTTCACAGGGTCCCCTTTTCCTCTAGGAAACAAAAAAATCAGCGAGCTAAGAGTTTGGAGCTCTGAGTTAGTGCTCAAACTGGGCTGGGGCAAGAAGGAGATGCCAACTTTCAAATCTAGACCAAAATCATGGTCTAGTTCAGTGAGGGGTTGAAAAACTAGACACAAATTCAGCACATCCAGCTGTGGAAGATGCTAGCACAGATTTCTCCTTTTTGGCCTCTAAAGCAGGGGATAGTTCTGAGTTCTCTTATAAACTTAAAGGGCAATCTCTCAAGAATGATCACATAGCTTTTGGGGGCTGGTTCAGTTTCTTTAGATTTGACCAGGATATTTGGACCTGAATGAAGCCGTCACCTGCATATGAAAGCAGTGGTATTTATTTAAGTCATTCTCTGAGCTTCTGTTTCCCCAACTTTAAAATAGGAACAGTAATACCTACCCCTTACTTCTCCTCAAAGGGAATTTGTGATGATAAACAGAAATAACATTCCACGTAAAACTCAGTTTGAGCTCCTAGAAAGAAATGAGTACAACTTAAATCAAGGTAATATTATTGTCATGAAAGAAGGTGCTGGAACAAGTTAATATTCTGATTCCTATCAGAGTACTGTCTTTCTGGGCAAAGCACAAAGTTTCCCGGGAGAGATTTCTCTCAAGTATTAGCCAGTAAATCCCAACATTCCATTCCTTCTAATGAGCCACGCGTTGAAACTTGCCAAAGCCTATAAGGCATCCGACAGTAGTAAGGCAGTCAAGAAGTTTGTGTCAGCCTTAAAATGAGTTCCAATCTATACCCTGACATGTTTAATAATGTTTCCAGTCTCCCCCACTTTGAGGTGAATACCTCATTGAAGTGAGCAATGTGTGCATTTCCCACGCTTGTGCTTGGTATTGTTTTTTGGGCCACTTTTCTCCAAGGCTAGTTTAACAGCCCTATGGGGTTTTTGATTATAGGAAAAAATGTTGGCTCTAGCCTCCCAGTTGAATCTTAAATAGTTCGTTCTTTTCTGTGATGGACTGTCCCATTATGATTAAACTGTAACCATTTGGTGGGGGGAGCACCTTTCACATCTCTTCAAAATTTGCTTTTTTTCCTACTTAAGCTCACTATTTCTTTTAACTAACTATTCTTTCCGTAAACTCTTATTAGCATTTCAAACCTGGTAATATATTATAGCTCTGAGGCACATCAGATCTCTTGTACACCCTGTCTCCCAAAATGTTCTCAAGAATTAAAACAGGAGAACAAACGATGCACTCTAATTTGTTAAATTCTGCCCTACAAAATTTAGGCATGCAGTCTGACTAACAGCTGGAGGGGAGGGAGAGGCAGAAGTGAGGGGGAAGGAACAAAATGTGGATATTTTTAAAGAGTTGGGAAGTCAGTGAGGGAGAAGATAGCAGGTAGAGATACTTGAACCAACAGGGACTAGACTATGATTACTTAGTGGACACAATGCTGTTTTGGTGGGATGATTCAATTATAGTATTATCATGCTCTTTGTTGTGTATCCGCTTGGGGGAATCTCCAATCAGCAGTTGGCGATCCACTGATGGATCTCTAAGTTGCTGTTCATCACTAGACTCCTTCTTTCCTCTTGCTCTCCTCATGCTTTACAGTTTCAGTAGGAAGGCAGTGGAAATGACAAGTAACTGATGTCAACGAGAATGTATGCTCCTCAAGGAGAGCAGAATAGGAATCTCGGGTTCAATATCCATACATCCAATGGTAACAGTATTCCAACTTCCTTCTGAAGAGCCCATGTTGTTTGGATGGGACTAGAACTAAATTAACCAAAGCATTGCATTCCCCGGGAGTGGCTACATGGCCCAACAATAGCCAATGAGATACATGAAACTCTACATCTTTCCCACGGGATGTGTTGGATCAGTGGCAGCCGTCTTGCACCACAAGATCCTTCCTTGAAAATAGTCAACATATTAGAAGGCAGAGGTAAAAGATTAAAAAAAGAGAAGCTAGGGGAATTCCCTGGCGGTCCAGTGGTTAGGAGTCCGTGCTTCCACTGCAGGGGGCCCTGGTTCCATCCCTGGTCAGGGAACTAAAAAAAAAAAGAGAAGCTGGCACCTGATTGGCATCACCTGAAGACTGGTCAACCAGTACCCTAAATTGTTAAGTTACATGAACCACTAAAGAGCCATCTAACATAGACAAAACCTACGATTTATTCACTCTATTTCCCCAGAACCTAACTTGGTAACTGGCACATAGTGGGCACTCAATAAATACTTATGAAACAGTACCGAGTTTTTACACATCCCCGTCAGCAACAATACTGCTCTTTCTCATCTTCACTCAACACTTCATTTGTAGGAAATCCAACTCCCGCAGCCAGCAGGGAGGAGGAAGCAGTGCCAAGACACGGAGGAAAATGAAAACTATATTTCCTCATATAAGACTGGGGACTCTCAGTTACAGCATGCCTAAGACGCTACCCCGCACACGAGGACAACAGTCACTTAGTGTCTTCACTCTTCCCTTGAATTTTTCTGGCCAGTCTTCACAGGCTTTCTTCACCAGCAGAAACATTCTCTTCCTCATCATCGTGCTTTGGTATTTTACCACAATATCCCAAAATGAATTTCCATTCATTTCAGAAATTGCTGCTCAGCCATTGAATCCTGAGGTTATTGACATTTGTATTTTTGACTTGGATTCCTTTAGTAGCATATTGCCAAACAACTAAGCCAAAAGAACATTTTTATAACAAAGCACTTATAACTGGGAGTTGGGAAATTTACCGAGAAACAGAAGGCTTGGACTTGGTTCTTGGCTTTGCCAGCAACTTCCAGCATAACTTAAGAAACCATCAGTTCACTTGGTTTTACTTTTTCCCCCAAGTCCTTGAAAAACAGAGCTAGAAACATCTCAGAGTAGAACAGCCACGCTGATCCCACCATGGGAGGACACTATATGAAGAAAGACTTAAATATTAGGGCCTCAGTCTGTAAATATGATAGTGGATAAACTGAACACTGATTTGTTCACTAAATTCTAGGGTACTAGGAGACACATACTGACTTTGCGAGAGGCACATTTAGGTATATCAAAGGAGAGTTCTATTTTATGTAGCAAGAGTAAAGTTGTTTTTTTTTTAATTCGTGAATACGAGATCCATAAATGGATTAAGAGGAGCTATGGTGATTTGTGGCATATTCCACAGAGAGAGAGAAGCCTGGACTTGATTAATCTGGGTCTGACCCATAAAAAATCTTATGTTTATATTCTTTATCTGACTATAAAATGCATTCAAGAGATCTCATAAGGGCTTTGTTGCTGAGGCCCTGAGATTGCCCAGCATAAGGAAGACATAAATGGAAATGCTATCTTGATGCACAGACTTTGAGAGCTGGACAGTTTACTGCTGCTTACTAGTTTGAAGGTCCTGGGAAAGTTCCTTTACCTATCCGTGCCTCAGTTGCTTCATCTGAAAACTGCGGAAGGTAACAGTGACCACCTGGATTAGATTTCTGTTGTTGCTGTAAAGAATCACCACAAACTTAATGACTTAAGACAATACCAATTTATTTATCTTATGGTTCTCAAGGTCATGTGTCAGAAAAAGGTTTGACTTGGCTACAAAGTGTCTGCAGGGCTGCATTTCTTCTGAAGGCTTGAGGGGAGAGGTCATTTCCTTATTTCTCTTCAAGTCTAGAAGCTGCCAGATGCCTTGGTTTCCTGGCCTCCTTCCATCTTCAAAACTGCAAGCATGTCACTCTGACCTCTGCTTTTGTTCTCACATCTTCTAATCTGACTCTGACCCTCCTGTCTCCCTCTTTCATTTATAGGTCAATTGTGATTATGTGGGCCCACCAAGATAACCGAGGTTAATCTCCCCATGTAAGATCTTTAACTTAAGCACAGCTTTAAAGTTCCTTTTGCCACATCAATTAACATATTCTCAGGTTCCAGGGATTAGGACTTGGACATCTTTGGGAGGGGGCGGGGGAAGGAGGCATTATTTCTTCTATTTACCATACCACCCCCAGGGTTGAGAATAAAATGAGACAATGCTCATAGTAAATTTAAAACAGAGCCTCAAAAGTAATAAGCATAAAATAAATGCTAGCTGTTGTCATCACCTCCACTGACAGTTTGTATTATTAGTCTCAGGATTGCTCATATATGTACAGGTAATCCAGCTTTTCATTAGACAAAGTTCATTTTCCTAAAGAAAATGTGCTTTCCTCCCTAGTGTCACAGTTCTCTTTGGCTAAGACAACCCGTAGACCCAGTTGGTCAACCAGTCCAATCTCCATGGCAACCAGAGCCCCCTTTAGTCATCTGTCCTCTACACCAAGCCTCCTTTGATGAGGACCTCTGAGTCACACAGGAAGTCCATTCCATTCAACAATGGCTCTACTGGTTAGAAAGGACTCTCCTGGGTTTGAATCAATCCATATCCATGTGCTTTCTCCACAAGTCCGAGATCTGCAATCTGGCCAGAGTCACCTCCAATCTCTCAGCCATATGAAAGCCCTTTAGATGCTTAAGGAACATATCACAAGCCTGCTGCATCTTCTCTTTTCTGGGCTAAATATACACAGGGGTTCCTCAGCATGACACCTCTGCTGTCTGACATGTGAACTCAGAAATGTTTGTGATACTCCAGATATTTCTGACCACTCATCAATAATTCCTCTTCCTTCTCCCCCTTGTCGCCTCCACCCTCTGAAGTTAAAGCCAATCTTCCTATTATGACACGCTCTACTTAAGGACCCTTATGAAAGTATTGTTACAATAATAGTGGCCATTATTGGTACAATATATGCCTGACTCTTCTTTCTTATAGATTAGAGTTTTGGAGATATTGTTTTTGCCTTATTTTTTCCAGTGTTTTATACCACCATGTGAAAAATCAAGGTAAATGTAGTCCACTAACTAACAATTTTGAAAATAAATTGGCTAAAAACTGGCTCTTGTACTCACTGCTGATTAAAGTATAGCTGGATACACTTTTGTAGAAGGCAACATATGAAGAGTCTAAAATGTCATCTTTTCTCAGAAATTCCATTTCCCAGGATTTATCCCAAGGATATGACAAAAAAAAGACACATATATTTATGGAAAAGGATGTTTATTATAACATTATTTATAACAGCAAAAGGAGAAAAGGAAACAGCCTAACTGTCCAACCACAGGGAATTGCTTAAGTGAATTATGCCATGTCATATGATCAAGCGCTCTTTTAAAGTATGTTTAAGGATATTAAAATAGTCGATGTTAAATAAAAAGGAAGGATGCAAAAGAGAATGTACAGTCTGACCCCAATTTGTAAAAAGTAAAACAAAACAAAACACTACCAACGAACTGGGGTGAGGAGGGAGAGAAAAAAGACTTCATGGAAATACGCCCAAATATCAAGTGATTATCTCTGCCTAATTTCTATTCCCTTCTTTATTTTATTTTATAACTTTAAAATCTGTATAATGAACAGCTTTTCTTATTTTTATATATAGACTTTAATTTTTAGAGCAGTTTTAGGCTCACAGCAAAACTGAGTGGAAAGTACAGAAATTTCCCATATGTTCCCCCCCAGCAATATATTCACAACCTCCCCCGCTATCAACATCTGCACCAGAGAGGGGAAGATGGAAGAGGAGATGGAGAAGGAGATGGAAGCATAGCAGGCCAGCAGAATGGGAGCTTGATGGGAGACCTCATGGGCAGAGCCATGAAAATGACCACTGCTGCGAGGCTACTGCCTCAATGTAGCTGTCACCTCTGTGGGTCTGTAGTCAAGTGCTTCGTGGCAGAACAGGGGCCACTATTGGTCAGTATTGCCAGGAATCAGATGACAAACTGGATGCAGAGCTGAGAAAAAGGAGAGGCTAGGGCTCACTGGGCCCCTTTTGTTTGATGGTCACAGTATTTGACCGTGATGACCTTCCAAGAGTATCAGTTTCTGTTTCATTTCTGCTTTCCCAATATCACGCAAATTTTGATCAACTCTAGCTTGGAATGATATAGGCAAGGGAATTGTGAGAAACATAGTTCTGAGCCTTAGCCTAGTTGAGAAAATCCAGTACAACATAATTACAGGGTGTATATCTTTCATCTTTTTATTTTGGGGTGTTTGGTATGTAGATATTTCATACAAACCACAGCTTGCCTCAGAGAAGCTTCTGGAATAGCCAATTCCTGGACACTATTCGTGGCTCAGTCCTGTGAGGACATGGTGCCTACTCCAAGATTCTCACACTCCTAGCCCAAGGTTGATATGGGTTTGCAGAGTTTCCAGAACCACCCACACTCCTTTCCTCTTTTCCATGACAGACATTCTCCTGAACATGGTTTCCTCCCCTGTTGGAACATACATTCAAGCTACATCTGGGTTGCCTGAGTGAGGAAATCAGTACTCTCTCTGCTTTTCGAAGATCTCCCTAAGGCTGTGATGCCATCCTGCATGGGACCTTTCAAAATTCTTCCTTATACTTCATAGAGGTGTCTATAAATATAGGTCCTGGAAATTTCTTGTCCACTTGGTTCATGGTAGTATTGTAAAGCACAGGCTGTGGAGACAGGCACTCTGAAATTTAATCTCTAGTCTTCTAATAGCTACTTGTGGAATCTTAAACACATCATTTTACCTCCCGGGCCACAGAATCTTCATCTGTAAAATAGTACTTGACTTTAAGAACTCTTCCATCTCTAAAATGATATACACCAAACAGGGAAACCCTGTAAAGCAGGCAGTAGAATTTCCTTTCTGATAAAGGGTTGGGTATTGGAGAATTTTTAGACATCTTTAAGTTCAGGGTGATTTGTGCATGGTAAAGATCAACATGTGGGCTAAATGGAAAAATAAGCAAGTATCAGTGCTCTGCCATGCAGGCTCCTGGTTACTGCTTTGCTCTCAGAGAAGCTGGGTGCTGCAGAGATCAGGAAAACGAAGGTTAACTTTGCTCCTTTGTGACTGACAGTGCTTCAGGCTATGACAAGCACTCTTTCATTGCAAGACTAGATAACAATGGAAATAAGACAGCCTCTATTTTTTATCAAATACAGTATTTGCCATCTCTTGTTAGGGAACATGATGCAATTAAACTACCAATCTTACCCTCTGTTTTCTTCTCTCACTCACGACTGGTTCAAACAGAATGTTAGCTGATACTTTAAGTTCTCTTAAGCAATACTCAATGTCGAAAATGTTTGCCTGATTCTGTCCTGTGTCCAACTTTCAGTTTAAAAAATAAATGAGAGAGCAAGAAGGTTTTCCTTGATTGCAAATTCATATGGGAGGTTTTAAGTTTTCTGCAGGCAAATTGCTTTAGGTACATTGCCTTCCTAATTTGTGTGTGGCTAATTGGATTTCCTGATTAAAGGACATGGACATTGTTCCAAGACGGCAATTGCTAGACTGGGGTCCTCTGGTGGCTGGAAAGGCCTCTGGTGTGTAATCCTACACCTCTGATTTGATGTGATTAGTGGTGTCTAAAGCCAAAGGAAAATCATGAGACTTCTCAAAGCAACTTTGCTGGTGAGGACAGTCTTCCCACAGTCTCAAGAATTCTCCAGAGCTCAGCAGAGCCTAGATCCGGAGTCTTACACATGACGTATCAGGATCAGGAGAGCTGTTCCAGTGCAGGGATACCAGACTGTACCAACTCTGGGACCCCATTAGCCCTGGGATGTCAGTAGGCTGTCCCCCCAACCACTAGGGGTCCCAACTGCTTTGAGGATGTCACACAATCTGTGTACCCGTGCCTGTGCCTATCTTTATTAAACCATGCTTCATTAAACTTAAAAATGTTGACTCTGTTAAACCAATAGCTCTGTCTGGTTCATTTATACCTCCCTACTGTTGCTTTGATGGTGTGAAATGCCACCTGATCCTAGATCTGGTTTAAGCCTCCAATATACCATCAGGTGAGACGGTAACCTATGTCTAAATAAAGACTCAGTGCATCCAATTTTGAACCTATCCCATTTTTTTACCCTAATTTCTGGTGTCCCCAAATAAAAGTCAAGGGAATATAAAATATTCCCTAAAGCAAAGCTAAAATTGCATGTTTTAAATTTTTATGTCAGGAAATGCAAAATTAATACTGTCCTTGTGACATTGCTCATTAATACTGTACTTAGACTAAGCTATGGTTTTAATGGCCTAATTCAAAAGAGTGGAAAATTTTATTTTACTTAATTTAAATCATTTAGATGTATGAGCTCCTTTATTTCCACTGGCACTTTTTCACATTAAGTGTAATAGGGCAGAAGTCCAGTTCATACTCAGAGAACATTAACTCTTGATGGATGGAAATGAAGGGAAGCCTCTGAATACTTATGACATAAGGAACTGAATGGATCAGGAGAGCAGGGGGACGGCCACGTGATCAGGTCAGAGAAAATGTACAAAGCAACTTGGAGGTAGTGGTTTTCAGTAGGACTTCCCCATTCAGAACAGCTGTGAAATGGGCCACAGCTTGTAGGAGAGGCAAGATTTCAGGAGCGTGGAGGTGGTGATGATATTCAGAGCTGCCACTAGGCCTGGTAGAGGAATAGACCGAGAATTAATGGAACAAGGCCCTGCAAGCAGCAGGCCCAGCTCCTAGTCAAAAGACAGTCATAATCCCTATGGCAGAGCAGAGCTGTGGCTTAGGGAGTCTGAACCCTTTTCCCAGCCCTGCCAGCCTCAGTTTTCTCAGTTTTCTCATCTATCATATGAGGGTCTTGGGCTGGAAGACCTCTAAAGTCGCTGCTGGTAATCACTGGTATAGGAATGCATAAGAAATAGTCATTCATTTGTTAAATATCTTCTATATGAATAGTTATATACAAGTAACAGCACTATTCACAGTATTTTTCTTTATTACGATGGATATGTGATATAAAAGCAACCGTTCAGAATGTCTCCCAAACTAAGATGCTTCATTGTTCTTAATATTTCTTATAAATACTATTGTCTTCTGTACCACTTACTTTTAGCCCAAATAAAACAAGCCCAAAGAAATAAAAATATGCCGAATTGTAAGATACTCCAGAAGAAAGGTGTCAACGTCAGCCAGTGACTTCCTGAGAAACTTTTCTGTTCCTTCATTCTCTTTAGCACTGAGTAATATTCTATTGTTCAAATGTACCACAGTTTATTTATCCTTTCATTTACTGACAGTCATCTTGCTGCTCCCAAGTTTTTCACAATTATGAATAAAGCTGCTCTAAACATCCATGTGCAGGTTTTGGTGTGGACATAAGTTTTCATTTTATGTGGGTAAATACCAAGGAGTATGACTACGAAGTGGTATGACAAGAGTATGTTTAGTTTTGTAAGAAACCACCAAATTGTCTTCCAGAGTGGCTGAACCATTTTTGTATTCCCACCAGCAGTGAACAAGAATTTCTGTTGCTCTGCATTCTCATCAGCATTTGGTGTCGTTGGTGTTTTGGATGTAGGCCATTCTAACAGGGGTGTTGTGGGATCCCAGGGTTATTTCTGTTCCTTCATTCTGCTCAGTGCAAATGTACTAAATGGAGCAGTGTCCAGGAGTAAGAAAAGAAGGAGATATTTTAATTTTTCTGTAACAATTTTCCTTTCCAGCATAGCAGCATATAAACATTACTGGATCATCACACTCATTTTTAGAAGGAAAACTGACTTCAACAGTCATTCTGTAATGAGAAAGGAGAACACTGAGACCAAGTGGGCTGCAGGAATGGGGTTAGAGATTTATAGGTTAGAGATATAGGCTGGCTCATAAAAAATGTACCCATCAACATAGAAATATTGCATAAAAGAAGGTGTGGGATTCTGACTCAGGATGTGGTTTATTATTTAAGAGCCGGGCAGGAGTCAGACTGCCTAGGTTCAAATGTCACCACCGCCTTTCCATTAATAGCTGTGTGACTTTGGTTAAGTTACTTAACTTCTCTATGTCTCAGTTCCAAATTTGTCTATCCAGCTGCCCACCTAACACCTCTACTTACATGACAAAGTTAGCGTGTCCAAAACAAAACTCTTTATTTCCATCCCCACAAAGCTGCTCTTTCCAGCTTTCCACAACTCAATAGAAGGAAACTTCCTTCTACCAAAAGCAGCTTGGAGTCATACATGACTTTTCTCTTCCTCTTATATCCCACATCCAGTATGTCAGCAAAATCCTGTGGGTTCAACCTTAGAAATACATCCTCAAGGTGACCCCTTCCCACATCCTCTATTTCTTCCACCCTAGTCCACCATCCTCTCTCACTTGGGCTCTTACAATAACCTCCAAGATGGTCTCTCCTTTCCCAGCCTTGTCCCTTAGCAGTCCCTCCTCAGAATATCTAGAATATTCTTTTTAAGTCCCAGTTATAATGTGTCATTCCTCTGCTCAAACAGCTTCAGTGACTTTCCATCTCAGAGTCAAATCTAAAATCCTCACCATGACCTATCAGACCCTACCAGATGATTCCATACTATTTCTTTAACCTCAAATCCTATTATTCTCCCCATTACTCCCTCTACTCCAGACTCACCGACCGCCCTGCCGGTCCTAGCACAAGCTAAGGAAGTGATTCACTCTCTTTGAACTTTCTTTATTTAGATATTTATCAGGCTAACACTCTCCCTTCCTTCAAAGCTCTGCTCAGATGTCACTTTTTTAGAGAGACTTTCCCAACTCTCCCAGAGAAAACATCACCCCTTCCCCCAGCGCTCTCCACCTCCTTTCCTTGTATTTCCTAGCACTCCATCTGATGCATACAAATTTATTAACTCTCTATATTCCCTTACTAAATGGTTATCTCCATGAGAGCAGGAAGTTTACCGGGTTTGTCCATTGCTGTCCCCCCCAATGCCTAGAACAGAAAGCGCTCAACAAATATTTGTTGAATTAATGAATATGAAATATTGGGATATATTAATTATGAAAATATGAAATAATTGGGATAATGATAGTACCTGCCACATGGTGTTGTGTGATTTTAAATAAGATAATAGATGTAAAATACAGTTCAATAAACATTAACTGTTAGTGTTAATATCAATGAAACTCGCATTGCTATCTAAGAGGTTGATCTAGCAGTGGGGGCAAACCTTAAGGTCATGGGAAAATCAAAGGCAGTTGGGTTACAACACATTAGCTCAAGAAGGAGCCATCAAAGATGAAGCAGGATTTAGTGGCTGGCTTGGAGGGTACTGGAACTGAATCCAGACTGAGACAGAAATAGGTCTATGAACACTAGGTTAGTGGTCAGAGCCCCAGCAAAGTTGACTAGGGTTCAAGACCAAGCTCCAGTCCCACTGAAATTAGAGAAAGTGATGAAGCAATGCACTCCAGGGAGCACTCAAGTATTTCCTGCTTAGCTCCACATCTCACGTGTGCACATGTGTGCGCGCACGCACACACACACACACACACACACACACACATACACACACAGAGTCTCTGGGGAAGAAAGGGCAAGAGCTGCATAAATAATTCTCTCCAGGGCTTCCCTCGTGGCTCAGTGGTTGAGAATCTGCTTGGTAATGCAGGGGACATGGGTTCGACCCCTGGTCTGGGAGGATCCCAGATGCCGCGGAGCCGCTAGGCCCATGAGCCACAACTACTGAGCCTGCGCGTTCTGGAGCCTGTGCTCCGCAACAAGAGAGGCCGCGATAGTGAGAGGCCCACACACAGCAATGAAGAGTGGCCCCCACTTGCCGCAACTAGAGAAAGCCCTCGCACAGAAACGAAGACCCAACAGAGCAAAAATAAATAAATTAATTAATAAACTCCTACCCCCAACATCTTTAAAAAAATAAAATATAATAAAAATAATTCTCTCCAGGGCACAGGGCAAGGTGGCAGACATGCCAGGTCTTGAGTGCAGTGTGTCTAGAGGAACAGCACAGATGAGAAGGTGAGCAGAAAGGCAGGGAGTGTGGCCAACGGGGAGAGAGCCCTTGGAAGGAGAGTCAGAGGCTTCTCTCATTATGTCAAGGCCTTGAAGATGGCGGCTATGTCGGACAGGTATGTTATTACTTTGCTAGGGCTGCCGTAACAAAGTACTGTAAATGGGATGGTTTAAACAACAGAAATTTATTGGCTCAGAGTTCTGCAGCTCAGATGTCTGAGGTCAAGGTGTCAAGGGTTGGTTCCTCCTGAAGGATCTGAAGAAAAATGTTCCTAATCCTCTCCTAGCATTTGGTGGTTTGCTGGGAGTCTTTGACCATCCTTGCCTGGTAGACACATCACCTTGAGCTCTGCCTTCATTTTGACATGGTGTCCTCCTTGTGCCCATGCCTTGTGTTCAGATATTCCCTTTTCATAAGGACATGAGTCATATTTGATTAGTGCCCACACTAGTGACCTCATTTTAACTTGTTTCTCTCTGTAAAGACCCCCTTTATCTCCAAATAAGGTCACATTCTGAGGCACTGGGGGGCAGGACTTCAACATATGAATTTTGAGAGGAAGACAATCCAACTGACAACAGCAAGCAAGAGATGGACACCATACACACAAATGGGAGAGATCATACATCCAGAAGAGCACGGGACCGCCACAGTCCATCAGGCAATGACTGAAGGGATAATATAAACTAATATTACTCTTTTCACAAAAGAGTTTCAGGAAGTGGAGACAAATGTTTGATTAGAGATGATAAAAAGAGATGAAGCATGGTTGTTGGTGGTTGCTGTGTTCCAACATGGCAATCGTAGACATGTGGACCACACAGGAGTGAGGGAAAAGCTCACCCCTGGATACACTGAGGATGCTCTGGTGCACAGGGCTTCAGAGCCCCCAAGCCTGATTTGAATCCTGGTTCTACCATTTATTGGATTGGCCAAAAATTCATTCGGGTTTTTCTGTAACATCTTACAGAAAAAGCCAAATGAACTTTCTGGCCAACCTAATACAAACACTCTGACTTGCACAAAGTCTTATAAACTCTTTGGCCGTGTACTCCTTAGCTGAAAAATGAGTATGGTGGTACCTATCTCATTAGGTAGTTGGGGTAATTTAATGGAATTCAAAGGAAGTGTGAATGTAAAGTGCCTTATACTGTTCCTGAAACATCATGAGTGCTCATTCAGACTGCGTTAGAATTTATGAGGAAGTTATCCCAGGAGCATAGCTAATGTAGGACTTTTCCGGAAGGTAAATAAGAGAAAGTGATTCTCAGGGTATCTAAGTAAAGACAAGTTACCCAAAGCAAGAATATTTATCTTAAGGGAACAGGCCACCTGGAGAGACAGACATTCATCCCAGTTATGTTTCCAAAATAGCTCGTCTTACCTCTGCAAATTCATTTCTATAAATCTCTCTCTTCTTAATATTCTACTTTCTAAACCGGGGTGATTACCTTTATATCCTCACTTAACAGAAACATGTGTTCTCCTTTCTTTTTAAAAAATACTTTGTACTTTTCCGTTCTTGAGAATGGGAAGTAACCCTATTTTACTTGAAAAAGAAAAAGTGTATACCTTAATTCTCTGTTACAAAATATGATGCATTTCTGGTTGTTTCTAATAGTAAGAGGAATTATGGTCTACTTTTTTTTCCTTATGAAAATATGCAAACTCTCTTCTTTGAATTTTTAAGTTTCTTTGTTTCCATGTCAAGTAGGGATTTCCCTGAGTTTCTGTTTTCCTGATGTATGTGTAAAATATAGAAAGTGATCTGAAAATCTTTTTTACTAAGAAAAGCAATCAGAGCTAATACTCATAAGGACTAATTACTGGGAAGATGGATGATGTGTTTTGGTATCTAGTCATATTTTATTTGTTAAGAGCGATGCATTCCAAGTAACTCCATCTTGCCTTCCTTTAAAAGAAATAATTGCTAGATGGAAACATCTAGTGAAGACTCATACCAGAAGCCATGTGACCATTCAAACCCAGATTTCCAAGCAGTTGGGGCCTCAGATTTTGGTTTTGCTTCAGGGCTGTAGAAAACTCCTTATTTCTATGTTTCAGAGTATGGCAGAAGATTTGTGTAAATGTTAAGTAAACTCATTTATCTTCTTTTCCCTTCTTATACATCCATGTGAGGTTTATATGCTGAAATGGATCATAGATCTTAGAAAATGAATGCTCTAAATCCTGTTATATACGTAGAGCTTAACTTTTTCTAAAGCAGTTTCAAAGGTACTCACCCAGTTTTTCACCTCCTTCGCGTTCCACCCTACCACGTTAACACTTCTGTCACTGAGGTCATTGTTAACACTGAATCCAATGGGCACTTTTCAGTCCTAACATCTCAGTAGCATTTCCCACTCTGGTAACATCCTCTTCTCAAAACTTGCCCTCTACTTGGTTTCTAGAATACCACAGCCCACATCTTTTCTCCAGTTGCAGTGGCTTTTACTTTACCATGCTTTTTATTTCTTTTATATTCTTTTGATTTTTATCAAAGTTGTATCATACATAATTTTAACAAACAGTCCTACAAATCTTCTAGTGAAAATTACACCCTCTGATTCTCCCCTTTATCTCCTCTCCTCACTCTTAAAAGAGTGTGCTCTGATATCTGTCTCCATATTTCTAAATAATATGCTATTTCTGGATTCTTCCCTTTTAGATTTCCAACTTAGGAAGATGAGTATTTAACTCTTTTGTACTCTCTTCTCCTGCCAAACATACTCTCTCTCCATCTCCCCTTTTTCTTTCTCTTTCTCTTTTATCTCTTATCCTCTCAAGAAATTATAGCATAAATTTTGGTTAAATCCATAATCAGTATTTATTATAAGCATACAAGTATTATTCATGCTAAATTCCATACTATACTAAGATTACAGTTCCTTTTTTGTACAGCTTTTTGTTTTCCCTGGTATTAATAATTGCTGTACTTTTACCCTCTGTTTATTAAGTTTACTAGCTGCTATAACAAAGAAAACTCCAAATCTCAGTGGTTTAGCACAACAGAAGGTTTTTTCTTACCAATAAGAAATTCAAAGCAGATTTTCCTAGTTGGTGGGAAACCCTTTCTGGGGTGAATCAAGGACCTAGGCTCCTTCCACCTTGGTGCTCCTCTATCCCCTGGACCTTAAAGTTTCCTGTTGGGTTCTTTATATCTGCAGGCAAGCCAGGGTGAGAGAAACCTGGACAATTGAGAGGAACATTTCTATGAGATAGGTTCGCAGTGGTATGCATAATTTTCATTCACAGCCTATTGGTCAGAATTCAAAGCATACATTTAAAAATGAGTTGGGTTTTGGGAAACATATTTCTTTCTCTGTCATTCCAATCAACATATATGTATTTCACTCTTCCTGCCACAGATAAAACATAATCAGTCCTTCTACTAGGCCAGTACCTCACAGCCCTAGCAGTCCCTGCTTCCCCATCAAAGATCAAGATCCTCCGATAATACACAGTGTGCTGTCGGGTTCAGATATGACTCCTCAAGGTCTAAGAAACTATGACCTAAAAATGCAAGTAATTTGTTGCCCTCACTCCTCCAATATACACACTCCATAGGCAATGAAAGAGCAGGAAGACTAAAGAATAGAAGGCACAGAGCAGTCGTTGGTACATAGCAATTATGGAATCCTGTGGATGGGATTTCAGCTCCTGGGTATTAGCAAATTCTTTGCTTAGACCCTGATTCTGTTCTCTGGAAAGAACTCCTTTATCCATTGTTTTCCATACGTCTTGATTCTGCCCTCTGGGCAATCCTTCCTTATCCTATTATTTTCCTCTGACACACCTGAAATGAGTGTGCACGTGTACGTCTTCCTTGGGGACTGTGTAGGTTTTAAAACACAGTTGCTGCTTGGGGGTTGCTTCAAGACTCACCAAATAGTCATAGGTCTTTTGAGGCTAGGTTTATGGTATCATGACAATACAATCCCCTCAAAAATTGATTGGATTTCTAATCTATTTGCTGCCAGTCATTTCCATGTTCATTCAAAGTTCTTTTTTAGATACAGTCCTTAATCCTGACTTCTTTATATCCCGTTTCTCTTTCTTAACTCGTGGTGGCTAACTGGAAGCCATCGGCACCCAGAGGCTTAGGTGGAATGGTAACATCTGTAATGTGGTCATTGCTCTAAGGTTGAATCACTTCAGTTGACTGAGAATTCTTGAAATCTCTTGGAGTCTAGAAATTCTTCACGCTCAAACTGTCCATCAGAACTGTAAATCTCCTGCTTTATGTGTAGACACATCCAGGAACCTCTTTTCTTTTTTTTTCTTAAAGAGATCGTTCCCGAAGCCATGCCCTACTGCTTCATTTGGGACTGGTTGTTCCTTAGTCTTGTTGCACAGAGAAAGCATGGACATCTCTCTTCATATTCACCTCCTTAACTTGCTGATGTTTTAAAGCCCCTGTTTCCTGGATCCCATTGTCAGGATGTGGGATTTGATTTTACTCTCCCTACAAGATAAGTTACCCTTACTAATACTTAATGTTAGCCTATTACTAATGTTCAAATAACTGTTGGAAGAAGACAAGAGACTCCTGGGTCAGAAACAAAGGACTATACTAAACATGGCACAGCAAGCAGCATAAGCATCAGGTTTGTGTCCAGTCGCCTTGCCTCAAGTCCCATGGAGGCAACATGGAAGCACACAGGTGAATGCTGTGCACACAGTGAATTGCTTTATAGGAGACTGGGAACTTGTATTATAGCAAGCAATAAGCAAGGCTGCTCCTTGTCCTAGAGGGACACAATGCCTCATCTCTGAAGGTTGCTTGCTGCAGATATAACCCTGAGAAATGGCCCTAGTGAAGATGGGTCAGGGCCTTGCATTCTTGGCAAAGTTAAAAAGAGTGTGCAGGAACACTCAGAGCCCATGCAGACTGCCTTTCCCAACACCCATATGTGCTACACCTAGTTTGTGCACTCCCCAGTTCTGCTAGACAACATCAGTGGCCCACCAGGAAATTTATTAGGATTACTAGGCAGGCAAGGACCAAATCTGTTTCCCAGTCATCGGATCCCTAGGGCCCATCACAGTGCATGGTACATGGTAGGTAATTAATTCATAATCCAAATAAACTAACAGACCTAAGTGATTCACTCTATGAATGATTTTATATTCTAAAAGCTCAGGTAAACCACACACACACACACACACACACACACACACACACTCGCACAAACACACATACAAGCATTCTTGCGGAAACACAAGAATAGAACTTTTTTTTAAACGTGTATCCACTTTTTAATACTGAACATTTGTTGCATTCCCTTTTTTTCTCCTATTCAATTCTTTCACATTCTGCAACCTTCAGTGTCTCTCATGTGATAAACTCTGTGACTTAGATAAAATAAAGTTAGCTTGGAACCCTTATTTGCCTGACTTTAAAACCTGTGCCTTTTCCGCTACATCTTGTCTGTCATTACATTTTGCCTGTCGTTACATTTTGCTTGAGACACATCAAATAAAAGTCGAATTACTTAATTTCTAGACTAGTCTTAGTGATTGCTCCAGTGCACTGGTTCTCAAACAGCAGTCCTTTTGCTCTCCAAGGGAAAATTGGTCATGTCTGGAGACAGTTTGGGTTGTCACAACTAGGGTAGGAGGTGCTACTAGCAACCAGTGGGTAGAAGTCAAGGATGCTGCTAAACATCCTACAGTACATAGAACAGCCCTCCACCCCCGCCCCAGCAAAGAAGTATCCAGTCCAAAGTGTCAGTAGTCCTGAGGTTGAGAAATCCTGCTCTGGGGTATACATGAATGAAGCTTCTCCGTACTTGAAACGCTGCAGACCAGTTCTTGTGCTGTGGCTGCACAGAAATCCATCATTTTCCCAATTTTCCTCCCTTCTTTAGTACTTTAGAAACTTACATTTCTCTCTTCCTTAATGATAATGTAATTGTTTATTCTTCTCATCCTTTTTTGTAGCACCTTTGTCTTTATAAAACAAATAATCTCTAGAGAAGAATGTAAATTAAAATGGATTAAAGATTCACTACTATCCCAAGGATTCCCTGTGCCCATCTGATCCCTGCCTCCCAGCCATACACATAACTCACTGAGTGGTCTGATTTATTACTCTCTGCTGTTTGGGTGACAAGGACACAGTAGATATTCCATATGACTATATCTTGCCTTGAGCAGAAAAATGGAGTTTAAGATTATTTCAAAAGAGAGCTAGGCCACCAGCTTGACCCTATATTCAAATGTTGGATCCACTCAAACCCAAAGTCCCTGGAAGTTTAGGAGAGCGAACCACAGTAACTTAGATGAATGTTTCTGGATGTGTATTTAAGCTGAGTCAGGAAGCAATATAAACTATAATAATCTATCACCAGATAAGTCCTATTTTCACAGCAAACTGACCCTGAACTAAATCAGGATAAACAGGTAAATCAATACAGGAAGTCTCGAATGTAGGCTTCATTTCCAGACCTAAGAGATTAGAAATGAGTTTTTAAAAGAGGTATAAACACAGACCTACAAATGTATACAGATTGCTTTTAACCCATCCCACAGATAAATTTCCTTCACCTTGTCAGCTTATTTGTCTGCTTGACACCTCAAAGACTGTGGTTTGCATCATCTCTTGAGAAGCATTATCACCCTGGGATTTTCTATTTATCAGTAACGTTGGAAATTAAGTGTTCAATTAAAGATTCAGTCACATGGCAGGCTGAAGTCTAGCCCACAACAGTCAACTCTCTCCTGGCTTCTCAGTTCTGTCCACGTAGCATGCTGGTCCTTCCCTTGGCCCACTGCATTTCTGCTTTTCTTAAACACTGTTCTGGCACTCCCAGCAACCCTCTCTCCCGTTCAGTTGCCAACTCCTTTCTCCTGCTACCACCCTGATTTCTGGCTCCAAAGTGACCCGCTCAGCAATGATCAAGACTCATAATTCAAGAGTGTAACTCCACATCCAGGGGCCATGAGCTGTTTTCTCCGTTAAAGGATAGTTAGTGCTGGAGCCTATGTCTTGTATTACAAGAAATTACATCAAGCATTCATTTAATTTACAGGTTCTCCAGCTTTCTTAAGGGGAAAGGGAAAAGGGAGGTGTGAGAAGAGAAGGAATCCACAGATAGATTGTTGTTGAAACATACCAGAAATGGAGCTTGAAGCGCCAGCAGAGTGTTCCAAACACCATTTTTTTAAAAAAAATGATTTTCCGTGAATGTAAAGAGTGAATCCAGCACGAATCCAGCACATAGTTTACTACTGGAATTGGAGTTTGTCTGATACGACAGTTAAAAGGCTACAATAGCTTCCCATAACTCAAGTGGCTGAAGCCTACATGAATGGAATGGGAAAACTGATGGCAAGTTGAAGAAATGTGTTTTTCTAGGCAGCAAGACGTTTCTCAAAGCTCTGAGGCAGATAGAAAGTGAGGATGGATGAAAGACTGAACCAGAAAATAAAACAGTCACCTCCTTTAAGAAAAGAGGAGCTATTTTTAATGCATTTGTCTTCTAAGGAAAGTGATAAAGGACAACAGAAATTGAACATTTTACTTAAAAGCTCAGTAACAGCTTGTCCTCATTTGGTTTAATTTAGCCCAACAGATGAAGTACCATGTCCAACTCTCATCCAAATTTGTCATGAGATTTTACTACACTGAATTCCTACTCTTTTGCCGTACGCGGGGCTCTCACTGTTGCGGCCTCTCCCGCTGCGGAGCACAGGCTCCGGACGCGCAGGCTCAGCGGCCATGGCTCACGGGCCCAGCCGCTCCGCGGCATGTGGGATCTTCCCGGACCGGGGCACGAACCCGCGTCCGCCTGCCGATAGCAGGCGGACGCTCAACCACTGCGCCACCAGGGAAGCCCTCAACTCTACCCCCTTGTTTCCCCTTTTTCAGAGTGTGTGCTGGTCCTTCTCTTGTCTCCTTGTCCTCCTCTCCCCGCCTCTCTCCCTGCTCCCCTTCTCTTGCTTCTTTCGTGGATACCACATCCCAAGCAGCAGAAACTAGATTGCTACTAAATTTTAAAGGAAAATTCCAAGTAGCTGAAGCCATTCCAGTGAAGGATTATGAAAACGATTACATATGAAATGGTTCCCGGGGTCCTACTGGTAAAAGGAATGGCTCTTCGTCACCTCTCCCCTCACCCTATCCACCCTCCAGCCTGCCCTGGAAAGACATTAGAAATAAACAGTAAAGAGTATTTGATGACAACTTTTGAAAACTGAAGAATCTTGGAATCGAGGGGAGGGGATGTGTGGATCAAGATTAGACAAAGCTGAGGGGCAGTGAGACATATGTCTGGTGGCCGATAGGGACTCCCACACTCTTTGCATGTTAGATGTTAGGGGGAGGGTAAGAATTGGTATCAAACTTTCCCAAGCATCTTGACATCATGGGATAGACTTAGCCATCCTTGTGTTCGGTCTAGTGGGGGAAAAATGTAAGAAAACGAGAAAAGGAAAATACCTTTCAGGTTTGTTTGAAGGCATAGTGTCATGAATCCACTTTGAAAAGGTTAAAAATCCATGTACAAATAATTTGTTTTACATGTACATTTTTGTAAGCCTCCTTAAATATTTTTGAGAGCAGCCTGTATATTTTTAAAAATTAATTTATAAAAAGTAAACTTTATTTTTGTTAATGAAAGAAGCACTTGGTATCTCTATTCAGACCTTGCTACCAATAGGAGGTAACCTAACCTTGATCATCCATCCTTCTCTGCCTCCCTGACACTCTTTAAATCTTTTACAGCACTTTTCACATCTGTAGCTAGTTATCTGTTAATATACTTGTCTCTGTCCATAACTGTAAGCTTTCTAAAGAAAAAGACCATCTTTTTCAGCTCAGTAACTGCCTGACATAACAGGGTTTTTTAAATGTTGAATAAGTGAATGAATGAAGTTTCCGCATCTCAATCTCCTTTCTTATTCCCCTCTAAAGAGCCATTGTGAGAGTAAAATGAATGAAGGTAAGTACAAGTGTCATTAAAAGGCAGTGTATCACCAGTAATCACTTAGAGGAGAATGACAACAAGATAAATACGGAATGTGAGCAGATGAAGGAAAAAAATACTCGAAAGCAGTGTCCAGCTGACAGCCCATTGGCTGTCACCACAGCCACTTTACAAAGGTCTCATAATAGACGAGGAAGACCCTATCTGAAGCCACCAAAGGCAAAACACGTAAGTGATTATTACTCATTGTACTGCTTCTGCCCGTTGTCCAATTTATGAACCAAACTTGTGTTGTTTTTGGAAAAGTCTTCCTACCCTGATGATCCCAGTGGATGCACAGGAGCACATACCTCTTCTTTGATTTCCATTTAAGGTTGATCTAATCCAGATGGAAAATTTTTCACAGACATTGTAAAGTATTCCATCTGTGAAGCAAACAAGAGAAAGTAGGAGATAATGAACTCTACGAAAGCTGAATAACCCATTAAGGGGTTATGCTGAGGTCTGATAATGAATTAAACTCAGGGTTGCGTGAATGCCGCAGATAATGCTGAGAAAACACTTTCTTTCCTCTACTTGCCCTTTTGAGGATCACTGAAATTATGAATGTCTTTACCAGGGGTGGAAAATATATACTTCTTATTTACCATGTAAGTTAAATAATATTTTTAGTTGGCCTTTTAAATATTTAAATATTTTAGTTGGCCTTTTCTTTGTGAGTTAGGCAAACTTATTGGTAGCAGTGTGACCATGGGCAAGTGGGGGGTTTTCTTTGTTTGCTTTTAGCCTTTTGATATTCAGTTTCTTCATTTGTAATAAGGCAGAGTATACTTACCTCACAAGATCACTGAAAAAAATAAATGATAAAAGCTTCTATAAGTGGTTTAGCAGAGTACACAATGCATATTATGCTCTCTGTGTGATGGTAGCTAGTAGGGTTATCAGGCTTCAGTCAATTTGTTAATATTACTATGCTTTGTTGTTTGCTTATGTATCTTGTGTTCTGCTCTGGGTTCATCACCTCAGTACCAAAAAGCAAGAAAGAGGTGTAGTTTCCGAAAAGCTAATGGGCCACTGGTTTTCTAACGTGATAGAGGATAGCTAAAAACTTTGACCATCAATAGTATTCATGTTAAGCTGAGAAAGACATGCGTTAAAAAACGGTGGTGTCCACACCCAAGAAAATAGCCAAAATTTAAAAGAATGACAACACCAAAGGGTGGTGAGGCTGTGGAGCACCTGGAGCTCTCACCTTTCATTGGTGATAACCACTTTGGAAAATCATCTGGCACTTTGTTTATAAATTTAAATATACACCTTTTCTGTGACCCAAAAAGGCCACCCCTAGGTATCTACCCCAAGGAAGCAAAACCATATGTTTACAAACTACATTACAAGGATGTTCATAGCAACTTTACTCATAACAGCCCAAAACTGGAAACAGCCCAAATATCCATCAGTAGGAGAACAGATAAATAAACTGTGGCATATGATGAATTACTACCTAACAATAAAAAAGAGCAGACTACCAGTTGTTGGATGAATCTCAAAAACATAATGCTGAGTGAAAGAAGCCCTACACAAAATAGGACATACCCTATTAGCCCTTTTATATGACATTTTATAACAGACAAAACAAATCTATGATAGAAAAAAAAAACCCCTCAGAACAGTAGTTGTCCAGGGACAGGAGCAAAATAGGAAATGTTCTGGAACGATAATTTTCTATATCTTGATAGGAATTGGGGTTGCACAAGTATATGCATTTGAAATAATCCACAAATGTATATTTAATATTTGCTCATTTCATTGTATGTACATTTTATATCAAATGAAAAAAACTAAACAAATGGCAAACTCTACTTAATTATATTCAGGCTTATATTTATGCAGACATACACATACTGATATCTGCAATTTGTTTTGAAATCCGTCAAAAAATAAGATGATTAACAGATGGACAGGGGCTTAGATAGATGGATAGATAGCAATAAAGTGGAGTAAATGCTAACGGGAAAGCTAGCTGGTAAGTGTATGAAAGTTCACTGTAAAATTTGTTCAACTTTAATGTATGTTGGATAATTTTTGAATGCTTGAATGTTTTGAATATTTGAAATGTTGGGGAAAATACAGTGGTGGCAAAGTTCTTTACTGCCCAGAGGAATAACTCTTTAACTTTCCTTTGTCATAAAAGCTCGTGTTCTATTAAAGGAAATTATTCCTATAGTGTATGAAAAAAGGAATATATAAAATGTACAATAGATCAGAGGTAAGGGGGGGATGACCGAAGAAATCTCAAAAAGACAGAGCTAGCTAAAATTGGGCATCCTTTCACCACCTTTTCCTCTCATATTTCCTTCTCACTTTCCTGCTGGTCTGGTGGAGCCTGTTGACTAAGTCCTGTCAAACAAGGAGGGTCCTGCCTATCTGTGGGCTGAGCTGGAGGCTCTTAAGAAAGACCTCCATCTCAATATGAACTAGTTTAAGAGAGAAGAAGATAGAAGATGGTACCAATTTGCTTCTGCAGAGACAAACCTTTGAGTGAAATTAGCACGGTGACAGATTTGTGCCCTTACTATAAAGATTGAAACACTTCTATTGCGAACACATTCATGTAATAAATACTGAGAAAAGGAAAGTGCTTGTTTCTCACTGGGCCAGGAATAAGAGCAATACCATGTATGAAAAAATGGAATTTTCCTTTTGTTAACAGGATCTGGTTTTCCATTTTTCCACATTAGGACTGGCTGGCATGGTTATTTATTGGGCCTGGCCCAGACATAGTAACCATGCGCTGATTTTGATACTTTTTCTTGTGTAAAATTTATAGAGAAATAGAAAAAATACACTTGAAAAATAAAATGATATCTCAAGAAAAGCTCTATCAAAGCGATATAGTTTGTTCTTTTAGAGCTATCACAGGATTTTGATTTTTATACATGAGCATGGGATCTGCTTATTTTGGCACAAAGGAAAGGAAAGTTAGGCAGAATCGAAGGAAATAACCATATCAGGGTTATGACTCCATGATAATAAACGGGCTGACAGCACTGGATTTTGATGAACACATGAGTGAAAGTAATTAGCATAATTGTTAATTTTGCCTTATATAATTTCTAGAATAACCACTTGCAGAAGATGGAACTTCTGCTAATGACTTCAAGGAGGCAGCCAAAGAGAATCTTCAAGCTTCGATAGCTTTCCACCAGCCATTCTGGGGAGGTAATAGGAAGTGGCATTCGAAAGTTAAACCCAGCATGGCCATCAGACATTGATACCATTTGAATCCACATGTCATCCAAGAGGGCCTCAAAACCAGCACCCTCTTGGCAGAAAATCTATCTTTTTAAACTTCCTCAGTTCAACTCTAGCACTTTATTAAAATTTCTTAACAAGGATTAAGCTATTAAATCCAATTATAATTCCTATAAGGTCAAATGAGTCAAAGTTTCATTTTTCATGTCCATCTGAAGAAGAGAATATTATG
Source organism: Lipotes vexillifer (assembly GCF_000442215.2). Lineage (NCBI taxonomy): Eukaryota > Metazoa > Chordata > Mammalia > Artiodactyla > Lipotidae > Lipotes > Lipotes vexillifer. The sequence continues at coordinate 771,515 of NW_006781950.1, read as the reverse complement.
ATGCAAGTGCTTTCTTTGATTTTCTGGCGATGGAAACATAAAAACATTATTTTAGTCTATTGCTATTTGCTTTTCCTCATTTTGAAGAGAAGGCATTTAGAAACAAGAATGATCACAAAAAATACATAATGGCCAAGAAAAGTTTTAAATGCTAATTCTCATTAACAATTTAGGAAATGTAAATTAAAACAAGGGAATAGCGTTTTTCGCAACTATCAAACCGGCAAAGATTAAAAATTGTTAAGAGTGGGTTTCCCTGGTGGTGCAGTGGTTGAGAGTCCGCCTGCCGATGCAGGGGACACGGGTTCGTGCCCTGGTCCGGGAAGATCCCACATGCCGCGGAGTGGCTGGGCCCGTGAGCTATGGCCGCTGAGCCTGCGCGTCCGGAGCCTGTGCTCCGCAACGGGGGAGGCCACAACGGTGAGAGGCCCGCGTACCGCAAAAAAAAAAAAAAAAAAAAAAAAAATTGGCAAGAGAATGGAGAGGGCATTCTTATAAACAGCTTATGTGTAGGGATGTAAACTTGCTATAACTTTTTGCTATATAACTTTGCTGGTGAGAAGTCATAGCAATGTGGATTAAGAGCTTGCAGGTATTCTAATTCTAAAATTTTAAACTAAAGTAATAATCAAAGACACATACCAAGATTTATATTTTTAAGCTTATTGCAGAATTTTTTATAGTAGCCAAAATTGGCAATAACCCCAATGCCCACCCATAGAGGATTGGTTAAATAAATGATGGTTACATCCATATATGGGAACAGTGTGCCAAAAAATTATGATTTTCAAGACTGCTTAGCAATGTTTATAATATGCATTAAGTGAAAAGAGAAAAATCTGGATGAAAATCATGCTTAGAGCAGCATTCCAGTTTTCTAATAAATGTATATATTCATGAAAAATCCTCCAAGGATCAATATTTGTGTATGATGAGACTTTGGGTGATTTTTGTTTTCTTATATTTTCTGTATTATCTGTATGTTCTACAATGAGCATATTCTAACAGAGGACAATGAATCAATATTATGAATTATACAAAACAGAATTTGTGCTTTGTATGGATCTCACAGGCTATCGTCGATCAATTCAGTTGAATGATGGCACAATTCAGTGAAGAAAACCATATCGGGCAACCTGGTTGGTTGGCAGTTTGTAGACAAAAGAGTTGGCTAATTTCCCATACTTGTAATTTTTCAGCTAGTTGGTTTGGCATCACATAAATGCAGCTAGAGTTGGAACATTTGAAAGTGAAAAAGTTTTAATGCCAAAAGTCTCTTAGACCCAAATTGAAAAAAGATGAACACTGAATTTTTTTTTAACTACAGTTTCTTTCATACATAAAAATGAACTAATAAACCAAATCCCCCATCACACCAGCTATATTTTGAGCATTTTAACGGTAAATGTAGTCCTTAACCCCATCTGGCTGCAGAAGAGCTATTTGTAAGGCTGCAGAGAGTTTAGGGGGAAGGCCGGGGGTGTGGGGATGCAAGGAGGGGAGAAAATGTAAAGTTATCTCCAGGCAGGACTGGGCTTCTTTGTTCTTTTTCCTTCATTCTATTGTGTTGCTATTTCTTTATTGGTCACCTTGGATATGGTCAAATTAACCATCATAGCTCTTACCTCAGAGAGGTTAGCCAAAGGACTACCAGGAATCTTCATTCCTTTTGTTCACTGCAATATTCCCAACAGCTAAAACAGCTCCTGGCACAGAGTGGGCACTCAAACAATTACTGATTGAAATAATCTACAATCCAGTGCTTGTAATTTCATAGGTATTCAGGCACACATTTGGCTTAAAGCTCTGGGAGACACAGTTGGGTCAACATTCCCATTTACAGATTAAGAACTTAACAGTTGTTATCAGTAATTTAAACTTTAGTCTGATGAGTTTCAGTTCCTTTGGAATGGGTTATGACAGAGCAAGGGAGCTCAGGAATGAAGTTTCAGGGCGCTTAAAAGAAGAGAAAGGAGGGCTTCCCTGGTGGCACGGTGGTTGAGAGTCCACCTGCCGATGCAGGGGACACGGGTTCGTGCC
>NW_006781950.1:752984-769465 GCF_000442215.2 Lipotes vexillifer | reverse complement strand
GAGCCTGTGCTCTGCAATGGGAGAGGCCACAAAAGTGAGGGGCCCGCGTACCTCAAAAAAAAAAAAAAAAAAAAAGAGAGAGAGAGAGAAGGGAAATCATGCTTTTGGGGTACAAATTGTCATATCTTGAAATAAGGAGAGGTTTCTGGTAAATATACAAGAAGATGAGATTGTTTTGAGAGTAAATTAACCCAAAGTCTTGCTAGATGCTCTCCTATGTCATTGTATCATTTGGTCCCTGCAATCACCTTTCAGGAAAGGCATTTCTTATTTCCATTTTGCAGATAGGAAACTGAGGCTCAAACAGAGTAATTTCCCAAAGACCTAACGGCTAGAAAGTGGAAGAGTCTAGATGTATTTGACTCCAAAGCTCCAAACCATGGAGGAAAAAAATTTAAAAAATTGAAAAATGAGAGACTGGGAATGCCGTAAAGGAATTTGTTTGTCTTAGTTTTGTTCAGAGCTGCCAGTCCAGTGGCACTGGTGGTAATCTCTCAACAGAGCTGAACAGCTTGGATGGGTTCATGACAGAAGAAATTCCGAGATGCATTGAGCAGGCAAGACTGTTGTAAACCCACTGCCACATTATCTTTACAAATGCCACACCATGGCTGTACCAGCCTCCAGGGCAGTAAAAAAAAAAAATCCTCCCCCAGCATTTCTAATAGCCTTAAATAAATACTGGGAAGTTCCAGGTAAATATCCAGAAAGCAAAAGTTGAACTGAGAGCTAAACAACCTTAAATTATTTAAATTCCTGAATATCAAATAAAAGAGCCAGACACTAAGTAAATTAGTGGGATGTTTACACATCAACTGGATAATTTCTAATCTAATTTGCAAGGGCATTTGGAACACCGCTGACCATTTGAAATAAATAAAATGTTGTCTTAGATTCAGCTGATTAGAATTCTTTGAAAAGATCTGCTTTATTGTACAATACCTCCCAGCAAAGAAATATTGCTTGAGGAGACAACTATTGCCAAACTGGGGACTATTTGCAGAATGTACATGGCTGAGGATAATTGTGCGTAGTGTGACTCTTATCACTGCACAGGAAGCTCAAACAAGCTTTCCTGGATCGTAGCTGAAAGTGAAATAAATATGATTTAGAGTACTTTTATTCCAGGGAGTAATTGTACACCCTGGCCAGCAGTTGAGAACTATAAACAATGTCTGTGAAGACAGAGACAAATGTCTTAATTTTAGTGACTAAAAAGGTCTGTGAAAGAACATCTGAGTAGAACAAGGCTGCTCTTGAAATCAAGAGTAATAACTGACCACTCCCTCAGAAGGGCAGCTATCCAGACAAAGGTTCTGAGAATTGGAAAATTGGACTCAATTCAGCAACTTCCTCATTTCTAGAGCTCTGGTTTCCTCTGCTGCCAACAGAAAAGCAAAGCATACATAAAAATAGGAAATGTGCACTTTTCAGCAAGGCTGGCTGGCTTGTGGTATTCACATGTTTCAAAGAAAAGGGCAATGCTATACCATCGAGAGAGAGAACTGCAGTCTCTATGTGTTTCAGAATAATATTTAACTTGAAATACCAATAAATGGGGTAAGATGAAAGTTTGCAGCAATGGATTACTAGGTATAACTTTAGAATATTGATTTAAGACATTGACAATATTATAAACCAAGAGTACATAAATGTACCCATTTGATATCAGAATTCATGGGTGTGGGTCTCTAGGTCTACCATGCTCTAGTCAATAAGTATTGATTAAGAACTACTATATGCTTTGGTTTAATTCCTGCTATGAAGGATATAATATTATCAGCTATAACTCCAACCCTCTGATAAAGGGGAAGGGAAGGAGATGGAAATTCATCAAGAGTCAACTATATGCCAAACACAGTTCTAAGCACTTTATATTTAATACGGCAGTCCTTCAAGGGAGATATTAGGATTTCTATTTTATGAATTAAATATGCATGAAAACAACTGCAAAATTATATAAGATAGTATATAATTCTTACGTTGAATACCATGAGGTTCTACAGTTCATGATTCTTAGGAAGTCGTATGGGAAGTCCAGAAAGGATGAAATCATTATTTACTAGAGTAACTACGAATGGCATTATGAAGGAGCTGGTGCTTGGAATGTATTTTAAAGTAAATTTAGATTAGAATAGATGAAACAATGTCTGGATGGAAAGAGGTTGGACATTGGGAGCAAGAAGCATATAATCAAAAGCAAAAATCCATTAAAATAGAATAGTGCATGGGCAGAGGTGGATCAAAATGGTGGCCAATCTGATAGGAAGAGAAAATTAAGGAGAGTATGGTAGAATAAAATTATATAGAAGTTATGAATGCTTAGATTCTGGTTGATCCAAAAAGCAAGGGAAGGCCATTGTAGATTCTTGAGAACAAATGATACGATGATTCAAATATTCAGCCATATTATGAGCACATTTCTAATCATGGAGGCAATCCAATTTTGGGGGGCATACAGGACACAACTATATAAACAATGCTATCATGACACATGTTTTATGAAGACATCACTTATGTCCAGAGGTTAGTGCAGGAACAAAACCTGGAACAGGGAGATCACTGAATTCTCTTTCATTGTGGAGACAATGCCTTGATCTATGGTCACAACAGTAGACACAGAGACTAAAAACAGCTTTTTAGCTACTTTAAAGGAAGAATCTATGGGACTTGGTGATAGACAGGAGATGGTAAAGAGGAAAGCATGAAAGTGACTCCCAAATATCTTGCTGGGAAAAGAAAGAACCTCTAAGCAATGTAGGCATACGTTGCAAAGAAAACACATAAGATTCAGCTCTACTATGCTAGGCCATCATCAATGTTTTACCTAATTATCTTGTTCCCCTGCTCAACATACATACCCATAACTCAGAACTGGAGGCGGGAAGAAGGAATAGACAGTCAAGGGAATGATTTACCCTCAAGTAGCATTTACCTTTTAGTCCAAATATGTATCTTTCTCTGCAAGAATATAAGCTGGGATGAAATGTGTTGCAGAGAGTATGTACCCATACTATGTGCCCATATCATCAAGTGATCAAGTGTTATAACTTTAGTCCCACTGGCCTTCAGAATTTCTCACATCAACCTTAGGCTTCACAACCTAATATCAGTGACCTCACCAACACCCACCACCCTGCCTTCTCCTCACCCACTGCTATCAAGTAGGAGATTATTTATTTGAGGGCAATTGGACTTGTAGAAAATACTTTGTTGAGTTAATAAAATAATGCTAAAAGCAAGAGTGCTGATCAAAATTGAAATGGTGATCCTCAGCAGTACACTACGTGTCTTTGAATCAGATGCTCAAATAATGGCTCAGTGCTGGATGCAGTATCTGGCAGAAAATCAGTGCACAATAAACATGTGATAAAGGAATAAACAAATTTTCTTATTTTCATTTTCTTTTTGAGTTTATATGTTGCCTTGGCTTGAAAACATCCAAAGCCCTCCATCATTCTGGCAGAATGGGAGATAATAGTTGATCTTAAGGTGGCTGTGAAAATTTTAGAGCACAGTGGAATGGAAGAAGCATTTGTCTGGGGAGACCGGGTTTGAGTCCAGGCTTTGCCTTGAAGCACCTTTGTGACTTCCGGACAAACCACTTCCTCTCTCTAAGCCTCTGCTTTCTCAGGGGTGGAAGAGGGGACTAGATCAGGAGGATTCTCAGGCTTACTCTGGTCTAACAAGCTGAGTCTATGCAAGCTGGCTGAAAGTTACCTTGAGCCCTGCCCAGAACATCCGGTTGGCTAAAATTTCTGCTCTGGCCTTAAAGTATGACTTAGTAGGATTTTCTTTTCATCACCTGACGTATGTCATTTGAAAGGTCTTCTATAACAACCAGAATGAATGTGGCTCCAAGCCATTAAAAATAAAAAGGATAATTATTCTGTAACATCCACGTGTCACCCATGAGTTTTGCCACACTGGCTGTATGATTTGGTAATAATTATCTGTAAGACCCTTTTGCAGGAAACACCTGCTGAGATGTAGGTCAGCCCAGCTGCTCTAAATATGAAACACTTCTCTTCCTGTCCCTGTAGAGATAGAGATAAGCAGGGAGGCTCTCTAGAAACCTCGAAGCCCCCAGCTTCGTCTTCATTCTCCCGTTCTTCCATCAGGGGTCTGCCATCTCTCCGAGAGACCCCACCTTTTATCTCCTTCCCAGATAGAAGAACAAAGGAACCACCATTAGCATGTGCACTTCTATATCCAGATTTAATTGTCCTGGTCATATTTGGCTTTTAACTTTTTTTTTCTTTCCCATTAAAAGGAGCAAGAAGTTAGTTGCTTTTAATTTAGTTGAGATTTGTCTTGGTGGGAAAGCAGTGAGTGTTAGGAAATGGGTAAGAACATAACAATGGTTTGAGATCTCTGTCTCACACTATCTCCTACAGCACGCTTTCCATCAGCTCTGTGTGCAGCTCCTGGACCTCGAACTGTGTGCCAGCGACCCTGACTAGCCCTCCCTCCCCCACTCCTTGAAGTCAATTGTCTTCTTTTCAACTCTTTGCTCTGAGACTGCCAACTCTTCAGCCCCACTCCCGCAGCCCCACATTTCCCCCATTCTCCCGTGGTTCCTCATTGGCCCTGGTTCCCCTCTGTCCATACACTAGTACTGTCACTATCCTCACCTTTACAGGGAATCAACAGTCTCAGATCTTGGAGCTATTGCAACTTCAAACCTCCTAGAGAGCATGCTTCTGGAACGTTATTCTTTTAACAAATAGTTATTATCTTAATAAATATTAAATTAAATATTGATTGGGTATAGAAACATGGCAGCAAATCAAATGGACAGTAGGAGAGGAAAGCAGATCAAAAAACCCCTCAGGAAGGGTGTGAAATAGGACTGGGGCATGTTCTGGTCTAGTGTCCCTCCAAAAAGTTCAAGTCTACCCAGAACCTATGCATGTGACCTTATTTGGCAATAGGGCCTTTGCTGATGTAATCAAGTTAAGATGAGGTCATGGATTAGGATGGGCCTTAAAAATCCAATAGGACTGGTGTCGTAAGAGGGAAATTTGGACACAGAGACACACGGGGAAAACACCATGTGACAATGGAGGAGAGACTGGAGTAATGCAAACCAAGGGCTGGGGCCAAGGTTTGCGGGCAACCTTGTCAGTACTAGGAAGAGGCTCTTCTAGGGCCTTCAGAGAGAGAGAGTATGGTCCTGCTGACACTCTGATTTTGGACCTCTAGTCTCTGAAACTACAAGAGAATAAATTGATGTTGTTTTAAGCTGCCAAGTGTGTGATAATTTGTTACAGTACCCCCAGGAAATTAATACAGATTATCCCAGTGATTAAGTACTGGCAGACAAAGCAAAGGCTTAAGAACCTCACCCCTGGGCACAGGAGGATAGAGGATGTGGAACCAAGGATCCCCCAATGTTGGGAGTCAAAGCCAAAGCCTTGCTCCTCTCATGCAAGCGATAGCGGAGTATGTCAGTGTGTGGGGGAAGGTGATAACTGTACCAGTGATGACTCCAGTTGTTACGATGATAAAGAAAAAGAAAAGGAACAGAAGAGGAAAAAGGCACAAGAAAGGAGGCATGGAGAAGGCAGGATTATAGAGAAAAATGATAGCACTGTTAGCGACTTCATATCAATAACCAGAGTCAAAGTAGAAGGAGGAGTAAAACACCAAAATCTGGCTCTGCTGGATAAGATAATGTTAATTATGCAAACTGCTTACCATTTATGCCTAATGACCTTGTAGCACAATAATGATTATGTGTATCATTAAATGCTAGATTTAAATTACTATAAATGTTTTATTTTTTTATTTTTTGGGGTTCGCGGGCCTCTCACTGTTGTGGCCTCTCCCGTTGCGGAGCACAGGCTTCGGGTGCGCCGGCTCAGCGGCCATGGCTCACGGGCCCAGCTGCTCCGCGGCATGTGGGATCTTCGCGGACCGGGGCACGAACCCGTGTCCCCTGAATCGGCAGGCCGACTCTCAACCACTGCGCCACCAGGGAAGCCATAAATTACCACAAATTTTATTTGATCAAAGCAGTAAACTCTGTGTAAATAGACTTTATAAACAGTGACTCCTACAATATGATCGCTAGCTCCACAACTTAAAACTCTAGGCAACAGTGTTTCACACCAGTCAAATAAGTACAGAAAATATGGCACAATATCATGCTATTTACGGATTTTACCACCCAAGTCTAGATTTAATAGTAAGGATTAGGGGAAAAGAAGCATGTTATTATGTGTGAAAGTGCATGTTGAAAGAATACAGCAAGTTTACAGGGGTGATGCACCATTTCGTATAGAATATTCCTTGACCAAAATAAAAGTGTGTGCTATGTGTTTAACAGAAGAACATTAAGCTTTCTCTGGCAAACCTCTGACATGTCCACTGCCTGAATTTTAACAGGGACTGCTTGTTGCTACTGTGTGTTTGCTGCTTTGTATACCAGTCCCACATACAAAATAAGGTCTCTTTTCATGCTCCCACCAAGATGTAAGAAAAATATCCTGCAAGTGTGAATGCACAGTCCTGTGTAATTGTTGGAGTTCAGCTGAACTTTGTCTCTTCCATTTTGAGACCATGAACAGTCTCACAGTTTTCCTCTCCCAGAAATGCCAGCGTTGTTTGTTAAATGACCAGTCTGGGTTTAAACAAAATGCAATTTGTTTTTAGAGATATTTGAAACTAAAATAGGAAGTCTTGTTATTGGTTTACTGGTCTGTAACCAGGTTCTTCCCTGTAGAGAGATGTTTTCAACAGTCGGTGTGGAACCCACAGGTAGCGGCTCCCTTTCCAGGGATGGGGTGTTGGTGCCCTCTTGAGGAAGAAGAAACAAGGCAGAGGGAAAAGGAAGAGGAAGGGAGCAGTGGGAAACTAAGAAAAGAATATTTAGATACTCGGTGCTTCAAGTCGAATCTACCTCAAAGGACAATTGGGTTTCGCTAGAATGTGGCCAACAAACTTGTTGCAATTTTTCTGGCACAAACTCACATATATTGACATTTGTATGTATCGCCTGCTTTGCTCCTGCTTCATATTTACAGTGTGTTTTCCAAGGTAATGCCATTTTGATGAAGCAGTGTGTCCCTGGCTTTCATACAGCTCACGGTCAAGAACAGTTTTTGATGGTTAAATCCACACTGTTACTCTGACAGATAATTTGCCGTCCAACCCCTTCTAGCTGAACTTGAGGACCACAAATCTCAAAAGTCTCCATCTATCTCGCCCTCATTCCCTGTCTCATACTCTGGTTTAATCTAACTGTGCACGTTCCGTAATGTCCCTCTTTCCTTGCCATCCACTTTTGACAAACTGCTAATCCTTTGTCTTCCAGTTCTTTGAACTCAGTCCAATTTTCTGCCTAATTTTAATTCCAGGATCATGAGCTTTGAGAATATTTTTATAGAAGACAAGTAATATGTTTAGTTAGCATCTCCACCCTCAGCCCCCAAGTTAAAGAATCCTTTTCAGAGTTTCCTTGAAAGAAAATGAACTGACTAATGAACCATCCCAGACCACTGAAGAGATTTTCAGAGCATTTTACCTGATTCATTCCAATAGTTGCTGGCAACAAACTCTCTGGGGTTCTGGTCTAATACTGTAGAATGAAGTTTGCCTCTACCCAAATCCTTAGCAGACCTGCAGACTTAAGAGCCACCTGTATATATTTCTTGTCTCTAATTTCCTATTTTCTTGGGACTGGTTAAGATAAAGATGCAAGCATGTTGGCTTCCAAGAGACCATATACTCTAGTAGATCAAAGAACCAGTTTTAAAACTATGTAACCTGAGTTCTCACTTCCTCCTCTGCCACTTTCTAATTACTTACATCCCAGCCAAGTTACTTTAAGCTTTCTGGCTGTCTCCACATCTATAAAACAGGCATGGTCAGAGTACCTTCTTGTGCTAAGGAACCTGGGTCAGTCCTCTGGACACAGGCCAGGGCTACTTTTTGGTCATTTGCTATGTAATAATTATTTCTACATCTTTGAACACATCAAATTTACAAAGCTATCCTGAGAAAAGCAGAGCTTAAGCCATTCCATTTCAATAAAACAATATTAAAATAAGGGAACCAGAATAGACCATAGGATGGCATAAGGCATTCTTTATCTTGCTTTTGAATTACCATGAGATAATTGCCAAGTTTTGCATCCTTGCTGCTCTGTAGCAACCTCTCAGTGCCCCAAGTGAGAAGCTGCAGCTTGGTTCCATCAGTGTCAGTCTTCTTAGATGTCGCAGGGAAGCAGGTCACCTCTAGGGAGGGAAACTGTGACCGTGCTTTATACACAGTGCTTGTGGACAAACGTATTTTTGCCTGATCTACCTAAGAGAGAATGGGTGTTTTGTGGTGGCGGAGGCGGTGACAGACAACCTTGGAAACCTTCATCACTTAAGGAGAGACTTGTCTCCATCAGAAAGCTGAAACACCAGGTCATGTAGTGTCTTATTATATAATATGATCTCTAGTCAAAGTAAAGGAAGTTTGCTGTGAAAAAGCCTCGTGACTATTATCTGTCTCAAAATTCTGAACCTCCTGTTCACTGTCATATAAAAAGAATTTACTTATCAGCTTGGAAACTGAAAGGCATCTGCCCCTATTGTGGACCCCAAATTCCCCTCAAACACCCCACGAAGAGTGGTTGTGAGGATTAAATGAGATAACGAAGTGCTCAGCCCAGGGTCCGAGATATGACTGTATCCAATAAATATCTGTCACTATCCCTAGTCATCATTTCATCTCTGGCTCTTTTGCAGATATCTCAGCAAGTGAAGCAAAGGACGAAATTTAACCTAAGCTGACCTCCTGGGCACGGTGCTCATGGGGAGGTATTTAGCCAGGGAAGGGCCCTGCAGATCCCAGCAGGGAAAAAAATGTTTGTCCCTTTAAGTCTGGGCAAGATCAGACAAGAGGACTGAAGACCCTTCTCAACATGGGCTCCCAGGTCCTGCTACTGAGATTCTTCGAGCATTCTTTGATATTGCCCACGGCCATGCCTTCTATGCTTGTCTCTACTCTATCAATCATTAGGCTCTTTTCCTAACAGGGCCAGAAGGAATCCCTCTTAACATGTGTCAGAATCTCTTTTCCTACCAGACTGCAGACAAACACCTGAAGAACTGTGCCTGTTAGTTAGTTGCTATGTGCAAATGGGACAGGATATTTTATGAATGCAGTTCAGAATTCTTGGAGAAGAGACTTTCCATGAATAAGATTTTTTCCCATTTTAAATAAGGCAAATCTTTTTTCTTTTTTCTTTTATTCCGGAAGCCCATGTGGATCTGCCTTAAATCTTCTGGAGGTTAAAAATGGTTAGATTTGGATACAGCATAAAGCTTATTTCCCTCATATTGTTATTTGTGAAAGTATTTTTGTTCATTGGGCTTATTGCTTGCAAAGACCTGATTTTGTTGAAAATAAGAAATGTTCACTTTTCCTATTCTTGACCTCCCACATCTCAGTATTAATTCATCTACTGCAGATCTGACTCATCCTGTGGGTTATTATAAAAATATTTCAAAACAATAGAGACCACAAAAAAAGTCTACTTGGGGACAGTTTTTCTATGTATCGGTGATACTTGAGGCAGGTACCCAAGATGAACAGGATAACTACCTCCCAGAATATCCCTAGAGTCTAACTACCCCCTCTGTTTCTAATAAAACCCACAAAAGCAACAGAGTTTTCTTTTGCCTCCAGTGGTTCATTAACTTACACGGGCATCATTCAAATTTAAAATACAATCAAGTGCAATTGCGATATGCAACATATGCGTGAATAAGGATGTGACAATGGGTTAGGGCATTTTTTTTTAAGAGCCTCTAGTGTTATATTTTAATCATCTCTCTGCTTCTAATATGTTAAAGCCAAAGATCCAATGTCTCAATTTCTCTCTGAAGAGTTCTCCCCATTGACTAGATTACTTTGCAGTTCCTATAATGTGGTCTCTTCATCACTCAAAATCAGTGATGACTTGTATATATTCCATTCCATGGAAATATTTTTTGAGATGAGCCTTATGTTTCTTAATGCTGGATAGCCAGAAAATAAAATTGGCTAACCAGAATCATTTAGATACCATCAATCACAGAGATTAGCCAAGGCTAGAGAATTCTATTTTAATATTTTTTAAACTGAGTTCCAAATAGATTGTTCAGTCTGCAGCCACAGACTCCAAAATATGAACTGAATATGAAAACATTTTAACTTTCATGTTTTAATGATAAGAATGTTGTTGGCATTAATATTTGAACGTTTCAGCATACCTGGTTATGAAAGCTATGTCATGGCAGGCTCAGAATCCACTGGCAGACTATAAATAAAATCTTTCTATAAATATACTTTATGCCAAACTACCAGCAGAATACATTTTTCATCTTCTAAACAGATGGTATAAGGGAATATTCACGCATGTATATGATTAATCAAATGTGCTTTTGCTGATAGAATTTTCATAACCATTACCAGCATGGGTTTTGTGAAATTTCTGCATGTTATATTTTCTTTTGAGAATTCATTCATTTAAGGGAACGATTAATATAAATGAAGATGGAAAAATGATAGGGCTTAATGTGCTTGGTTTCTTTGAGGTCCAGTGGGCCTGAGATTTAAGGCTTTTTTCTTCTACAGAGACATAGCCTTAGCAGGTCTTTCAGGCTTTCACCTTCTTATTATCCCAGCCCCTACCCCAAGCCCTCACTGATCATCTGCCAGAATTCCCATTCAACTAAGAAGTTAGCCTTTATCAAAACCCTTACCCTCTCCATGCTTATGATTGGTGTATGAGACACTGAGAGAAAAGACGGATGCTTTACGGAGGAAAATACCATGGCAAGGGGTTTTGGCATATTAGAAAATAGCAGACGAAAGGGTGGGGCTCCTCTACGTTCAGGTCATCAGGGTTTACACCCAGGCAACCACCATAGCAAAGAGGGTGGTTGCCCACCCCCATATCTGTTCTTCTATTTCTCCTTGAATAGAACACCACAAATTTTTATCTGGGCATATCATCATGTAGAATAAAAGACTATTTCCTTAAGCCACCCTAGTGGCTAGGTGAGGCCATGGGAATAGTGCGTGGCCTGGCACTAAACTTTAGCCAAGATTTAAGTAGGAGAAGTGGCTTAGATTTTGCCCTTTTGCCTTTTGTCCTGCTTCTGGGTTCCAATGTATGTGTATGTGATGGCTGGAATTTCAACAGCCATTTTGGACCATGAGGTGAACATGAGGTCGAACTGCTGTGCTCAAATGAAGCACAGAAATTTTAGATCTGGAGTCCCTGAAATCACTCAGGAGCTACCATTAATAGCTCTGGTCTGCCTCTTGCTAGGTTTCTTTTATGTGAAAAATAAATAAAGAGCAATATTCTTATTATACTGGCTGTGGGCCTTTGGCAAGTTACTTAACTTCTCAACACCTTAGTTTCCATACCTACAGAATAAGGGTAATAATAGCACCTAACTCACAGGGTTGTTGTGGGTGTCAAATGAGATGATACATGCAAAGTACTTAGACTGGGAACCTGTACATAGTAAGTCCTCCACAAACTATTGGTCTCATTAAGGATGCCTGACATTTTAGTGTCTAACAGTCAGTTTCAACAATTGAAAAGTGACCTGGGAAGTTCCTCAGCATGTTATTATTTTTAAATGTTCTAAAGTGTGAATTTTGAATCATGTCCTCTGAGGAGAACTGAGTCATTTAGTTAGTCTGGGACTCTGGCATCTGACTCCAGTGCCACTTTGCTATCCTCTGCTCAGGCAGTAACTCACTCATGGTATGACTGAAACATTGTTTCTTTCTTTTTTTAAAATATATTAACATTAATTCTTTATTTGCACTGTTACTTGAATGTATGTCTTTCTCTGCCTTTCTGTTTTATTTTTTTTAACATCTTTATTGGAGTATAGCTGCTTTACAATGTTGTGTTAGTTTCTGCTGTGTAACAAAGTGAATCAAGCTATTTCTTCACAAAAACCACTCTGAAAAAAAAAAAAGCAAATGCCAGTGCTAGTGACAGTAATAAAGAAAATATTAAGAGGCCTCATAAGGGAATAAAATGAAATTTCCTAGTTAGAATATTAACATTATGCTAATGTTTCTGAACCGTGACATGAGTAGAGCCACCATATGCTCCATGCAGAGGAAGCTATAGATTAGAGAAGTCATTTCAAACAGGAGCATTTTCAAATGGCTCTCAATGTATCGTTTACAAATGTTAAAGATCTGGTATTTCGTGTGATTTGCAAGCAAAATCCACAGGTAATAAAAGGATTAAAGTTAAAGAATTAAAGGGAAATAGAACCTGCAGAATGATGACACTGGGCAGATCCTTCGCTTTAGAAGAGCTCCAAGAAGCTATTTTTATTGCATTCACACCCACATACTCCCCACAGAAGACTTAAGGCTTTTATAATAAAAGGTACAGAATTAACAAAACCATCGCCATTGAGACAATGGGAGAGGAATCACGAAAAGGAGTAGTTGAGAGGGAGGCATCATTATAATCAGGCAGCTTGGCTCCCAGTCTAGGAATGTCACTTCCTGGGATTTCACTTGGATCAGAGGTAAGTCTTGGAGAAGGTCCACTTAGAGCAGGAAGAATGGCCACTGGGCTATATCTCTCCCACTTGCCCCTCCAGACGCTCTAGCCACCCTTTTCACCCGGCCCGGTGCCCAGAGGCTGATCTATTGGTTCATGTTCACAGGTTCCCCTGCCCTCTGGTTTCTGATTGGGTTCAGCCAGCGGTGAGCCTGGGCAAAAGATCAGAGGGAGAGGCGAGACTGAGATCAGTTTTTATTCTCCAGTTTCCTCCCTGTGAGTTTGCTTGAATTGCCTGAATCCTTAGATCGAAGCTTACTCCTCCCAGAACAGCCTGTTCTGCATGATTCTTGCGGCTTCTCTAACGTTCTCTCTTCCCCTGAGCCTAAGATAAGGTTGCTACAGTTAACAAAGACCAGTATAGGATGGTCAGTTAAACGCCAAAGTCAGGTAAACAAATATATACTGCAATATATGCAATATTTGGGGTCATATTTACACTCAGAGATTATTCGTTGTTTATCTGATATTCAAATTTAACAGGGCATCCTGTATCTCATCTGGCAACGCAACCAACGCTAAGGATACTGTCAGCTGCTAACCCCGGGTTCCTGCTGGTTTCCTGCCCACACCCTTGGAATGAGTCCCTTTGTCTATAAGCCACCCTTGAATTATTCTGATCTGAGTATGCCATCTGTTTTCCCTCAGGATCCTGATACAGTCATCATACCCCTTAGTTTCTCCCTGTCAAGGTTATTTCCTCTCAACCACCTCTTGTAGGTTATTTCTTTCAGAAGATTTTCCCAAGGGTTCTATGGCAGGCAACCCAATGGGATTGAAAGGAGATCCTTACCCTCCAGAAAATAGAAGGTACAGAAGTGGCAATGCTGACAGCTTAGTATGAGACTTAAAAAGCCCAATGTATCTGAGCTTGGCTTTCCCTGAAAGTAGAGTCTGAGACAAAAGCTTGCTTGCAGGTAGTTTGTTTCTGAACGTGACCTCAGGAAGCTGAAGTACAAGGCAGAGAGAGTGAAACAGGGAAAGAAAGAAAGTCAGTGTGAGGAAGTGCCATTGAAATGACTATGGGCAACTGGTGTTTGATCCCACCAAGACCATCTGAAGGTCCTCATGAATGTGACTCAGACCCTCTACCCAGGGGCTCAAGAGGGAAGCATGTATCAATGGCACCTGTCCCCCAGCTGCTGAGATTGGCCTCACGCATGGCCTGCACTTCCAGGATAAATTCGCAGAGCCAGTTTCTGAGATTTCCATGCTGCGAAATCGGAAAGGCCTCAAGGCAAAACAATGGCAAGTACTTGGCACAGGCTCGAAGGGCAGGCCTGTGGCCAAAACCTCCACAGCACGGGTTGAAACCAAGAAGATTTTGAAGGGGTGACCAAGATGTCGCCCATGCCCAGTGGAAAGCCAGTCTACTTCTGCATGGAGATGAGCTACATGTTTACCCAGAGACATGCCAAGACATTAATGGAGACATTTGGAAGTTCATGCTATTGAGGAAACATGTCCTTTCTAAGGTGAGCTCTCTGGAAGAGTCCCCACAGTTGGCAGCAACTATTCTCAAGAACAGAATACGCTTGGATGGAGCTTAACTAGCTGAGGGGAGCCAAGCCGAACTCCTCCTTGAAACCACTACCTGCCTATTGTGAATGGTTATGGCATTCATGGAATGTCTCCAAGTGGATATACATGGGAAATTCATGGCTTCTCCAGTACAGCTGCAGCTAAGGAGCAATTTACTCCAGTTCAAACACAACAAGAATTTCAAGACTTAGATTCTCTATTAGTCCTGAGTATCAGAATCATTGCTTTGCGTGGTGACAGGTGGTTTCTGGGTGGAAGCTTGGCAGTCTCTGCTGCTCTGCCCTGGTGGGCTTCTCACTCCACCCACATGGCGAAGACTACCAGCTTCGTGTTTCCGTGATAAACATGGGTGAAACGGAGAATCATAGGCAGTCACCTCCATCTTTCCCTTGTTTTGCTAAGAACATTTATGAAAAGATTAGAACTCAGTCTAAACCGTTGTTCTTTCTCATCCTTGAACCCAAACCAATTTCGTGGTCTAATGAAAAGGCAAAGCATTCACTAGGTAGGCAGAAGATTCAATGGTTAGATATGGGACAGTTAGAGAGCATTACCAAGATAATATAATTTACTCATAAGTCACACTATAACCCACAAGTTTGTCCAATGGCTTGTAATGGGGAACCAGCAAGTTCTAGTGTGATTCACTTCCTAGAGTGGGTTTCAAGGACAGATAACACTCATATCGTAGTTTAGGATATAACTGCTCCTCATATAGTAAGTCAGAATTGGGCTCCTAATCATACACTGTGTAAGCTGTATGTTAGTTCAGATTATTATCATCATGGGTATAATTCAACTTTTCACTTCGTGGCAAATAAAGAAGCCTGAGCAGTATTTTCAAATTCTCCATATGAAATGTGCTAGTGTGAAATACAGCCACAATAACTTTAAACTGTTGCTCTGCTCCTGATGGCTTAGCATTTCAAACTTCATTCTTACCCAGATACAAAAAAATCCTTGAAAAATGATTAAAATGAACCTTTTAAATAAAAAAGAGGAGAGAGCAGGGAGAGACTAGTGCTTAAAAATATTAGAAAATTGTTCTCCACTTCTATTCACATTCTTCCAAAAAAAATAACTGTCCCATGCTCTACAGCATATGAGCTTTGAACGTATCAGTAGGATCCTGCTTAAATCACACACAGCGAAAGAGTTATACTTCAGCCACTGTAGTTAACTGACAAGTCTACAGTGATTAAGACTGCATTTCATCTGCAGTAAATTTCAGTTGGATTTCACCTTTCCTTTTCACCAACATGTCGGCAATAGATTGCTCCTTCAAAAACTGCACATCCTATAAGTTGTTTGAATGAATCGTGAGTGAGGGTACCTGCGTGGTCTAAGGGCTAAATATACCCTTGAGTATGATTGGCAGTTCATATCGTTTCAAGGCATCCCAGACATCACACTTCTCCCAAATACTCTCAAGTCATATGTATCTTGCTGATCAACCATGAAGGTAAAATATTCAGATTTGGCCCCTCTGTGATCTGTGCTGCTGTATTTCTCTATAAGCCTAGAGCTGTGTATTAACAAAAATGGCAGAGAAATATACCAGACTGAAGACTGTGGTGAAAGGGGAGAGAGAGGAGTGATTTGGGGGTAAATTACTATCAGACAGAATTGGTGCTACAGTAAAAGATGTTTTGCCTCATTAATAAAGTGATGTGACTTGGCAAGTGCTTAAGGGAATTTAAGAGGATTGATGATGACTTGGTGTATGCCTAGTGAGGACAGAACATTAAGCTGAGAAGCAACATTTGACTGACTCCACCAAAGTGTCTGCCTCCCAGGGACCCACTAAGTCATGAGCATAGGGTGTGAAGGCTGTGGCCATGTACTTTTCCTTCCTGCTGCTTGATAACAAGAAAGGGGCTAAGGGTTGGAGGACCAAGAAGGAACTGGCAAATTGGAATTCTCACTTGTGACCTCTGGCCTCAACTACAACCTGTACAGGGTTTGGAAGTCATCACTACTATTCTTATGACAAGAAAAAAACTGTACAAATGGAAAATCGATGACTTTTCTTGTTCCTTTCAGGGAACTCAGGTTGCAGGGCAAAGTGCCATCCTGAAATCTGTAGAGATGGGGCATCCAGAGAGATACAGCTGTGATCTGCTGAATCAGCCAAGAACAGAACATGCTGGAGCCATAAACCGGTAGGAACACTTAAATGGTAATTTCGATGGATTGCTAGAGGCTGAGTGTAGAATGATGTGAGAGTGAGAAATTCCCAGGGGTCAGAGTCTTAGAGGCTCCACACCTTGACAGGCTTTCCTTCTAGGAACCCCACCAGGTTTTCATAATGAAGATCTGAGAAAGACACCGTCTAGGCTCTAAGGAGGGAAAG
>NW_006781950.1:745531-752974 GCF_000442215.2 Lipotes vexillifer | reverse complement strand
GAAAGAGTCATTACTGTGAAACACACCGGAACCTTCTCCATAGCAGAGGCCTACTCTCTAAGGGAAAGACTTTGCCAGAGCCTTATCCCCGCCCTGGGGAAGAGCATTCCTCCCCTCCCAGTCCCCTCTAGCCTTCCTGCCTCCCTTAAAGAAGGAAAAATACAAAGTCAAAGGGCATCAGAGCTTCAAGGCCATAGACTGGAAAGGAGTAGGATGCAGGGGAATAAAAGCTAGACCTCTGGAGAAACACTTGTGAAGGTCACAGTTTCAAGACACAGACCCACTAAAAGACTGCGATTTGATAAGGAGAATATAGAACATGCCCTCTCTTCCACACCTTGCCTCTACACTAGTATTACAACAGTGGATAACAGCTGAAAGAGCTATAAGCCACAGAACCTTTCTCAGGAGGAGCACTTTGGAATCCAAAAGGACCTGCTCATTAAAAAGGCTTGTGGTCTCATAGAGCCTGAGTCCTGTCACAGCAGCAGATGCTGGTCAGACATCTCTGTCCAGACTTGGAACAGGTTGATAACTGGTCTTGTTGGTAAACAAAATACCACAGTCCTGTGGAATCTACCATCATGTGATTCTGTAGAAGGATCTGAGACCCAGAACATACCATTGCAATAAGTCATGATAGACGGAGAGGGAAAGAAGAGCCATGCCTGACAACCTTGCCCATGTCTAGTCTCCTGTAAGTGGGCCTGCGGTTCCCTGGTACAGAGTTTCAGGCACAAAGTTCTTGGCCGTCCTATGTCACTGACAGAGCTTTCTGCGTTATTAGTGGACTTGCTTAGATGAGTCACTGAAGAGCCTTGTTTCCCTACTTACTGTAGCTCATTGATAGTCTCAGGAGAAGGCTATAAGATTAGCCAGAATTCTGGCCATATATATGATTCAACTGGTGACACAGACAGTCTTGCAAGACAATAGAAATGAAAGTGAAAATAAACAAGTGGGACCTAATCAAACTTACAAGCTTCTGTACAGCAAAGGAAACCATAAATAAAATGAAAAGACAACCTACAGACTGGGAGAAAATGGTTGCAAATGACACAACCAACAAGAGCCTTATTTCCAAAATACACAAACAGTTCATACACTCAACAACGACAACAAAACACAATCAAAAAATGAGCAGAAGACCTAAATAGACATTTCTGCAAAGAAGACATACAGGTGACCAAAGAGCAGATGAAAAGATGCTCAACATTGCTAATTATTAGAGAACTGTAAATCAAAAGTACCATGAGGTATCACCTCACACTGGTCAGAATGGCCATCTTCAAAAAGTCTACAAACAATAAATGCTGGAGAGGGTGTGGAGAAAAGGGAACCCTCCTACACTGTTGGTGGGAATATAAATTGGTACAGCCACTATGGAAAACAGTATGGAAGTTCCTCAAAAAACTAAAAATAGAGTTGCCATATGATCCAGCAACCCCACTCCTGGGCATGTATCTGGGCAAAACTATAATTCAAAAAGATACATGTACCCCCAAAGTTCATTGCAATGCTATTTACAATAACCAAGACATGGAAGCAACCTAAATGTCCATTGACAGATGAATGGATAAAGGGGATGTGCTATATATAATACACACACACGTGCGCACACAGACACACACACACAGACACACACACACACACACACACACACACAATGGAATATTACTCAGCCATAAAAAGGAACAAAATAATGCCATTTGCAGCAACACGGATGGAAATAGAGGTTATCATACTAAGTGAGGTAAGTCAGAAAGAGAAAGACAAAAACCATATATCACTTATATGTAGAATCTAAAATATGAAACTAATGAACATATCTACGAAACAGAAATAGACTCACAGACATAGAGAACAGACTTGTGGTTGCCAAGGGGGAGAGGCGTAGGGGAGGGATGGATTGGGAGTTTGGGATTAGCAGATGCAAACTATTATCTATAAAATGGATGAACAACAAGGTCCTACTGTACAGCATGAGGAACCATATTCAATATCCTGTGATAAACCATAATGGAAAAGAATATGAAAAAGAACATATATATGAATCACTTTGTTGTACAGCAGGTTAACACAACTTTGTAAATCAACTATACTTAAAAACAAACAAACAAACAAAACTGATGACCTAGATTGCTGACCTCAGTAATTCAAACTAGTTCATCATGGAAAGTTCTAAAGAGACCTTTCTAGAGTTGCATGAGCCAGAGGCTGTTGATTCAGCACAAAATGCTGAATTTGCAAATGCTATGTTTCTCAGGTAGAGCAACTATGAGGTTCACGTGGTTCCTGAAACCTCCTGGGAATTTCGGCTTAAAGACGAAAGGAATTGGAGGCAAAAGTAGGACAATGGATTATGCATTGAAGCCATTTTCTAAGTGCTCAGTTGCTCTACACTTTAACGTTTTTATGCATATTTTATGGAGTATGATTTTCAAATGAAGAAAATGTATCTTGCAGAATGGGCTAGGATATTTTTGCCTTAAGGCTATTTATTGTATTGCTTATTTTTAAATAATTGACATTCTAAATTTCATAGAGGTAATTGTCTTTAGAGCACAGAAGGCTTTACAGAGCACTTAATCCAGTGGTTTTTACACTCTTTGAAAACCTTTTTTGTCCCTCAAATAAAGTATTTCAAGAAATTCCAATCTGTTAGACGGTGTCATTCATTCACCAAATACCTACGTTCCAGACGCTGGGCTAGGCCCTGAAAAAACGTCAGGAATCAAACAAACTCTGTCCCTGGTGGAGCCAAGAGTGTCCCAGGACGTGCCCCCCACCCCAACTCCTCTGCTGAGCCTGTCACCTCTTGCCACAGCCTTGGTTTCCCCTGAGCAGATCCCTGATCTCCACCCACTCCCTCCTCCAGAACTAGGACGAGAGGCCTGAGGGCAAACCATTCATGTAGCATTTTACAACTTAGGTATCAGAAAGTTTAATTGCATCCATTAATTTCCTCTTGCTTTAGACCAAAAATAAAATCACAAGCTGCCAACCTTCCTCTTTTGAAAAAAACTATTCCTCCTACACCTGCCTTCGGAATTCTGTTACTTGGAATGCAGGCACACAATCTCTTTTTTTCTTTTTTGGTACTCCCTTCATGCTGTCACCTTGCTTCTGGGAGTAAATCTGTGTGGGAGGGTGAGAGCAGAGTTAAGGTGGCAGAATGAAGAAAGCAAACAACGGTCCCTGTGGTATAGCAGAAGACTTGTGTGTAGGAGTAGGAGTTGCAGAAATGGGATTATAATTACCAGGAAAGAAAACCTAAGAGTTGAAGGTCAAGAGAAGAAGAAAAACCCACCCACTGAGAATCCTGCATGGATATAACCAAGGCATCAGGTGTGGAAGAGTGCTGTCAGTGAGGGTAGGCTATAGTGGCCATGGGGTGACTGAAAGAAATTTGTATAATAAAGACATGTCCATGGTAACACGCTTTCTTCATGGATGGTCTCTGGTCTTGCCACCTTTAAGATCAAAGAACCACAATTGCTGGTCAAACTTGAGACCAATCTATGACACTGAAGTGGAATATGATGTAATTCAAAACGCATTAACTGAGCACCTACCATGTGGCAGGTACTGTGACACACACTGTGGGTCTAAAGGACTGAGAGCTACAGCCCTCTCTCCCAGGAGCTCTCTATCTGCAGAGGGGAAGACCCACAAAGAGACAAATATGACATGGATGTATTCGTTGACCACTATGCACTCAGTGCTTATTCTGAGCCAAGCACTGGACTGAATACCAGGAAATAACAGGCCTGCAACAAAAGACACATTTCTTCAGGCCCTGATATATGTGGTATATGGGAGTGGCAGCTAATCAAATAATCCCAGAAGCCACTTTAGAACTGCAATGAAGGTGAGACCCAGGAGCTATAAGAACCTGCAATGGGGCATCTGATCAAGTCAGAGCTCAGGGGAGGCTCTGCCCAGCTGAGATCTAGAAGAAGAATGGGGATTGACTAGGCAAAGAGAGGTGAAAAGAGCCTTCTAAGCAGAAGAAATAGCCCCATCAGGGAGCAATAGGAGGCAGCTGGGTGCAAGATTGGTGAGAGGGGATGGGACCTACGCAAGAACTCGAAAGCCACGCAGAGAGGTTTTGTCCTTATCCTAAGAGTACTGGGGAGTCATAAATCCTTTATGAAAGTTCTATGTAAGAAGCACTGTAGGTACAGAGAGGATGGAATTAGTTCTTCCTGAGAGGTAGGGAGGTCTGAAAAAGCTACTGAGAAGATGTGACATTTGGGCTGGACCTTGTCAGATGAGTGGGTATTTTTCTAGGTGATATGAGTGGATAAAGCCATCTCAGACAATGGCAATGGTATGAGAAAGGGAAAAGGGGAATAGGGAACTTGGCTACATTTGGGAAACATGGGGCAAGACACATGGTATTCTGGTTGTGTTGGCAAGTGGTGGTACGGCTCGGCTTGAGGGTTGCTGAAGGGCGAGTTATGACGGCAATAAACCAAACTTGCACAGTTGAGGCGTTTGTCAGAAATATGGAGACAAGAAGGAAGAAGAGGCCTGAAGGGACAAACAAAGCCGGCTGAAGTATTGAACTGCAGTCTCCTTATTCCTGCCAAGAACAGTCTTTTCTCCCCACTCTAGGTATCCAGGTAGACAAAATTGCCTCTACCATCAGATTGGGTGCCTGCATTCTGACAGTCTGGCTCTGGCTCTGGGCACGGGGGTCTTCAGAATGCCAAGTTCCCAGCGAGCTACGTTCTCGTTTCTTCACCCCATAGTTAGTTTCTCAGACACTTTGCCTTGATCCCAATATTTCGCTGCCCAGGTTTTTAAACCTGGGGGTCTTGATCCTATGCTGTATGGACTCTGCCTTCTTACTTTCATTTTCAAGTTCCCTGTTCCTGGTTTTTGACCCTTCCCCTTGGCTTCCCAAGTTCCTAGCCTATCATTTTCTCGCTGCCAAATCTGACCTCTTTAGACTCGTGGGACTGGTCAGTGCCCTGTGGATCCTTTCAATGCCCTCTCCACTCCTTCCCCCACCAATTTCCCAATTCGGTTCTTCCTAGTCAATTTTTCCTTTTTGCCACCAAGGACCCTGCCATATGGTGCCATGCTCGAACCCACCTAAAATAAGAGCCATCATGAATTCTTACGACTTTCCAAGGATCTTACTGCTACACCATCCTGTCCTATTTTAACGCATTCACTTCTGCTCTTTGGACAGTCCAAGGACATTTAGCACTCGAAACATGTCAAATATGAGTTTCCACCATGCACTCATGTCCCCAGCATCCAGTTAATGACTAAATCAAAGAAACAGAAAGCTGATGTTGACGTACTTGGCTCTGCATCAGCTTCATGATTCTGGGAAACTGAGTTAAGCTGAATACTTTCTTTTCAAAATAAAATGGGGCCCTGTTTGGGTTTCGTGAGATAATGTTAAGTAACGTGCTCATTTCACTGGCAAACACACAGGACGTGCTCACTGAGGGATTGCTACCATTAAATATTTTGGCAGTGAAAATATACATTCACATTACTTTTATTTCATATTTTCCTGGGATTAGATTGTACGGCCACTGGCTAATAAGCCAAACGAGACATAAATGACTTAGATCAGAAGTCGGCGAACTTTCTATAAAGGGCCAGAGAGTATTTTAGGTTTAACTGGCAGCGTGCTCTCTGTCACGACTACTCCATGCTGCCTCTGTAGAGTAAAATCAGCCATAGCAAATTGTAAATGAATGGGCGTGGCAGTGTGCCAACAAAACATTATTTATAAAAAACAGGTAACAGGACAGTAGCAAGAATTTGCTGATCTCTGATGTACATGGTGGCCTGTAATACAATACTGACTCATGAATTTATTAATTTAACAAATAGTTATTGAGAACCTACTATGCTGGGTGCTGGGCACACAATGGCAAGACAAAGAAATACAGTTCCTGCTCTGCAGAGATGACATCTAAGTGGAGGAGATGGTCGTTAATCAAATAAGCACACATATAAGTATAAAGTGACAAATGTAATTAGAGCTATGAAGAAAAGATATATGGTGCTATTAGGCTATCAGACAAAGAGACGTTTGTTTACTTGTGTGTTTGGTGAGGGTTGGCTAGAGAAATTTCTCTAAGGAAGTGCCGTTTGAGCTGAGATCTGAAGGGTGAGAATAAGTTAGCTGGATTGAAGACATTATGGAAGGGTTTCCTGGACAAAGGACCAAATGTGTGCAAAGCCCTGTGATGGGGGGGAAACAAGGAATATCTAAAGAATTGAGAGAAGACTGGTGTGGCCAAAGCACATGTAACATAGGGATACATGGCTTAAGATGTGACTAGAGAGCCTTGATGAGGATTGTGGTCTTTAACCCAATAGCAACGGCAAGCCAATAACTAGCTTTAAAGCACAATCCGATCTGCATATTGGAAGGAATATTCCTTCAGCTGAGGTGTTGAAAATGGAGTGGAGGGAGACATACAACAGTGCAATGAGAGAAATTTCAGTTATGGCTAGATCATTCTCTTTAAAGAGGGAGAATGGGAGGTTTGATGATTTGCAAGAAAAAATTACTTCTCTGCATCATGGAAGATTCTTTTCAACTCTTTCTGGCCTATGGAAAATGAGAAAAATGAATATTTTTATTTCATCAGTGCCAACCTTTTAATCTTCTCATTGTTTCTCTTTCAGCAGCAAAGAACAAATGATTTTGCATAAAAGTTTACTCACACATGGCTCTGGGGACCTACTGACTCAACTTGTTTTTCAGCTTGACTTATTTTCCACACGTGAAACATTTCAGTTCAGAGAGCAGACAAGTTGTAGTAAAGCGTTCCTCTTGTTTGAACTAAAGTATCGTTAATCAAAGCAATTGGGAAGTAAATTAAATATTTCCAAAGATTAAAAACTGATCATCCAACTGTTGGTTCAGTTACCCATGAAATGAGGTTAAAAACAAAAGAAATAATATGTTTAGGTTTCTTAAATTATTCCTATTCCTTCCAATGGCACCAAAAACTTATAAGGTCTAGTACAGCAGTTCTCAAATGGTGGTGGTTTTGTCCCCCCAGGGGACATCTGGCTATGTTTGGAGGTATTTTTGGTTGTCACACCTTGGAAGGGAGGGAGGTTGCTACAGGCATCTAGTGTGGAGAGCCCAGGGATGCTGTTAAACATCCTACAGTACACACGGCAGACTTCCCCACGGCAAAGACTTATCCGAACCAAAGTGTTAACAGTGAGAATAGGGTGGAGAAACCCTGGCCTAGAAGAATGTTAATCCACAAACTTCCTTCAACTCTGTTTCAGGTGATGCTATGAATCTTTCTTTCTTTCTTTCTTTCTTTCTTTTGCATTCTCTTTTTTCTTTCTTTTCTTTTCTCTTTCTTTCCTTCCTTTCCCCCTTCCTTTACTTATCCCCTCCTCCCCTCCTCCTCTCCCCCTCCCCCTCTCCCCCCTCCTCCTCTG
>NW_006781950.1:740342-744650 GCF_000442215.2 Lipotes vexillifer | reverse complement strand
TCTCCCCCTCCCCCTCCTCCTCCTCCTCCTCCTTCTTCTTCATGGTCGTCGTCATCTTTTCTGACCTACCTAGTGTCTATAAACTGAAATGAGACTCCTCAGCTTTTACAGAAATCATAAACTACCTCATGGAGGCAGGTCACCTCCACCCCAATGTATCTTGAGATCCACACATGATTGACTCAGTTTCTCTCACAGTGACTTGTGTCCTCAGTTTGTCAGTCATTATCTCTCACTAGGACTCACTACTCATCTCCCTGCATCCATTCCTATCCCCTCTCCTCTGCCATGAAGCCTTGTAAACATTCAATTTGATCTTGCCACTCTCCTATTCATTAAAAAAAAAAAAACTGCAATGTCTTCCCAAGGGGAAGGTCAAAAGCTTTATTGGACTCCGAGACCCTGAATAATCTCTCTCTGCCCCACCACTACCCACTTTTTCAATTTTATCTTGTGACACTCCCACTGCTCACTCCAGCCATGCTAGATTCCCTTAGCTTTGAGTATGCTATGCTCTGGTCTGCCTCACAGGCTCTTCTCTCTGTCTGGAATGCTGTTCCCTTTATTTACTTACATAGCTCCTGCTTAGTCTTCAAGTCCCAACTTAATCACAGTTTTTCAAGAAAAGCTTCTCTGACTCTCAGACTAGGTACATAGCATCAGAACACTTGATAATATTTAATTATTTATGTTTTATCTTTTGTTAATGTTAATGCTGGTCTTCTCCACCAGACTATAAAGCAAACCATGAGTGGGTGTTCAAAAAGAACCTTGCATTTTTGGCTGTTCCAAAGACTTCTGATCTTTTATTTGTAACCACATGTAATGGACCCAATGTTTCCTCTAAGAAAATAGTGGACTTGGGCAACATAATCCTGGCATCTCACTGTAGCACAGCAAGCCACTTTTATCCATCTTAACACAGAGTCATTCTGCCTCTAATATTAGCCTGGATGACTAATACTAGATATCTTTTATGCCCCATCTTGTGTTCTTCTGGACCACTCTTTAGCCATTATGACAGCAACCAGTTGGTGTAACCATACCTTAGCTGCTCACATATCTCTAGCTTTCAACCCTGGGACTGATGTATCATGGGACACCTGGAGGAACCTGCCTGGACTCATGCACGTGCAGCTTAGAAGTGCAAGGGATTTAGCACCCTGTAGGGCAACTCTGGGTCAGTGATTGATGGGGCTAGTTTCTCCCACCAGTCCTACTGTCTTGGGCAGACCATTCTGGAATACATTCTAAGTCTTCTTCAGAAGGTCCTGGCTGGATAAAGTCCTAGCTTCCTACAGTGATGGTCAAGCCAATAATGCATCCTTAAATTGGATTTCCCCTCTTTCCTCTTTCTTCAATCCATCACTCATGCTCTCTGGGACCACTTCCAAAATAAACTATCTGCCTGTAAGCCTTTGTCTTGGGGTCTCATTTTTTGAGGAATCCAGTACAAGACAATGACATTGGTTGTTGTGGGAGTCATGTGGGAGCAGCTATTTAATCACATAGCAAGGGAATTCCACTTAGCTCCAGAAATCTAGGATCTATGGTCAACCAAGTGATGGTCTCCCAAACCTATCCATGTCCTAATCTCCAGAACCTGTGAATATGTTACCTTAACATGATAAAAGCAACTTGGCAGCTATGATTGAGATAAAGATCTTGAAGTAGGGAGTTTATGTTAGATTATCCGGGTGGTCCCTAAAGGAAATCACAAGTCCTTATAAGAGAGAGTCAGGGGGTCAGAGTCAAAGAGAAGGGCATGTGGTGTTGAAAGCAGAGATTGTAATGACGTAATTTGAAGATGGAGGAAGGAACCACAAACCAAGAAATGCTGGCCGCCACCAGAAGCTGGAAAAGGCAAGAGGGTGGGTTTTCCCCTGAGGCCCTATAGAAGGAAATTTGATTTTAGCCCAATAAAACTGGCTTTGGACTTCTGATGTCCATAACTTGAAGAAAATAAATTTGTATTGTTTTAAGCCACTAAGTTTGTGGTAATTTGTTATAGTAGTAGTAGTAGAAAACTAACAGTCTACCTTATTGAAAGTGATACAATTCAATGCCTCTGTTAATAAAAATAATAGTAGCTACTAGTATTTATTAAGCCATGTGCTTGTTGTGAGTCAAATTCTGTCCTAACAACTTATTCTCTATTCTTCCCTAATTTTTACAACAACCTTATAAGGTTGTACCTCTACTATCCATCATGGTGGATATCATCCTATGGCACTCCTGATCTCCCTTCTCTGCCCTGGAAGGTGGTTCATAGAGACTGCCTCAACTGACTCCCTTGATCTCTGCACTCTAGTTAGGTTCAGCCATTCAGAGGCAACAGCAGGAAATGTGGACGGTGGGCGGACAGCGAGGTCTCTAGCCCTCTTTCTCTCTCAGGTTATTACAGGTTGACTGCATCCCTCTCCTAAGGTCATGGGTCATGACAGGTAACTTCTACATAGAGTTGCTTGCAGGGTCCTTGCTCCTGCGACTGTGGGAATTGTCTCATTACCTGTTGCTTTTCCTGAATCTTGCCCACACTTCTGGAAGTAGGCTTTCATTAAATGTTCCTTAAATCAGCCAGTTTGTATGTGCCATCTGATTTCTGCCAGGACCTTGCCTGATATTCTTCATTTTACAGCTAAGGAAATGAAGACTCGGAATGGTTAAGTAGCTCACACATTTCGCCCAAGTATAAAATAACCAAAGACTGAGATAAATAGCAGAGGGGTCACCTGCTTTTGCTGAAGTAGAGGAGCATTGCTGATGTCCTCCCAAATTTGAAGAAGAGAAACAAATTCATTGTTGTTAATTTGGGGTCTATTGATCACAATCATATTTAATCTGCCTGCCTTTTTATCATGCTATCTCCTTTAAGTGTTGTGTTCTCATTTTGTAGGCTCACTATCAGCTATTTTTAATAATATATGCAAATTTTGTGAAAATATATCATTTTCTATCTTGTTTTGATCATCTTGACACCACATTTTCCTGTCACACAAACATTTTAGAGTGTGGTTCGTCCTCAAAGACCATGCCAATAGAGAGGAAATGTTTCTGTGAGTTGTCTGAGTTCTCTGTGGCCATTTTTGATGAAGTCTGCAATTCTAGCAGCTGTGTTCTAAATTAAGAAGAAGATGGGCATTTCTCCAGAGATGAACCAGTTCATCAAGAACCCATCTTGCACATAACATAACATTTTAATAATTCAGCCCTATTGAGGGGACTGGTCCGGCTTGAAACATGTTGTTTAAAGAAATGCAGTTCAATGGCTTTGAAATACAAACAAGAACTTGAACTAGGTAAATAGAATGTGGCCATGCATAGTTCTTAGGAAATCCGCTTGAATGAATAGCTAAGAAATATTTATATTTGGTGTACCAATTATTTCTATGGGATTGGATGTTTTTCTGATGCTCGAGGGTACTTAAAAAGTTTGTTCTCATAAGTAATTTAAATATTCCTCTTGAAATACTGTTTGCACTATTAATTTATTTAGCAAATTAATCACAGAATCATAACATTTAGAGCTGAAAGAGACCTCAGAGAAAATCCAGTGCAACTCTCTTTGCAAACAGTGTCTTGCATTATTCTTAGCTCCATGCTCACAGTACAAGGGCCAGCCCTCCACATACCCACTCAATCCAGCTTGGACTCCTGAGACACTGGCCCTCAGCTGGGGATCCAGCATAACTCTGTCCTTCTTGCCCACAAAGGGAGATTAGAACATGCCATAAGCGAAGATATACAATGCTCCTCTCACTGATCCCCCAAACAGAAATTTTGTTCCACTCTACTCTTCCCTACCTTTATGCCAGAAACTCAATATCCCCATGTCTTATGTCCCATACCTTCCCAGTCACTTCCATTAAGGAAGGCTCAGAGGAGGACCAGCTTATCAGTGTCTTGCCTTTCTAATCTTCTTCCAATCTGCACACACTCACCAGCCCTCTGAAATCCCATCCTCCAAACTGGCTTTTGCCAAGGTCATTAATAACAGAGCTCAAGACTTGTATGACTTGACCATTTCTTGGTAGCATTTGGAATGACTGATGACTTTTTTCTTGAAGCTCTTTCCTCCCTTGGATTCTAGTACAGTGGCTCCCCACTGGTTCACCCCACCACTCTGACCATCCCTTCCCAGTCCCCCTTGGTGAAGTTCCTGTTTGTTGTCACCTTCTCATCTCACGCTACAGTTCTTCCCAGGAAATCACAGTCAACCCACCACTTTGTCAACTACTTGCAGGCTGTTTACTCTCAGGTTTAAGTCCCTGGCGCAGATCTTTCTCCTGAGCTCCTAATTGCCTGCTG
>NW_006781950.1:723141-740332 GCF_000442215.2 Lipotes vexillifer | reverse complement strand
TGAACACCTTCTGAATTTCCACAGCCTCTCCGACCTCAGCAGATCCAAAACAGAGCTACTCTTCCCCTCAAATGTCCTCCCCACTCATGTTTTTCCCTCTGTGAATAACATTATCATTGGGAGTTACTAGATCAGTCCATCAGTGGTTCCCCATTGCTCCCAAGATAAAATCCAAGCTTCTCAGTGCAACATGTAAGGAAGGTCTGTGAGATCTTGAGTCATTGCCTAATATAACAACTTCATCTCTAATATCTCCCTGTCAGCCCTCACATCCACTCCAGCTAGACTGTCCTTCTCTTAAACCTCAAACACTGACTCACATTCAGCGTCAGTTCAAGAATTATCTCCTCTATAAAGCTTTTTGTCACCAATTTCCCCCTCTCTGGAAGATTCAGTCACTCCACCTGTGCCTTGTCTATGCCACTTAGCTATGCATTGTCCTAAGATAAGACTCTGAACAAGGTTCTTGTCGTTGGGAATAGGAAGAAAGAATAGGAAGTTGAAAGTCACGAAGAAGAAGCAATAGTGTTCGGGAGATTAAAGTTGTCTCAGTTAGGATGAACTAAGTAACCACCTTTTAAAATTAGGAGATATTCAGAACTTTTCCCTCCCTGATACTTTTTGTGCAGGATGCTTTCCTGGAAGTGAATGACTCAATGGCTCTGTTTACAAAACCACTTCTCTGTGGGTTTTTTTCCCCCCACTTTGGCTGCTTGATCCTAGAAACTGATGTCTCTGAGTGCTGCTAATCACAATCCTGTTATAAGGAGTAGGAAGGGGAAGGAGGTAGATAGAGGAGAATAAAGATGCATGTTTCCTTATCTGAGGTCTTCAATCTTTTAAGGCTAGACACAGGGCAAGAAACAGGCTGAATGACACAAGATGCCAAGAAATCACAAGTGAAAAGGAGGATTTCACAGAACCAACAGCCTAGTGATGGGTGAAGGCTGGTGTGTAAGATGAGGAAAAGGATTTGTCTCTTTTCATTTTGTCTGCCTAGAGCTAGGATGGAGTTCTCCATGACCCTTGCGCCCAGCTATCTAGCCAAATATCTAGAAATAAATAAAATCTTCGAAGATTCTACAAGTCACACCAGTCTTTGCTTGCTTGCTTTCAAATTACCTCCAAGACCTCAAAGGACTATGGCTGCTGAAATCAGAGTTCTGGCAGCCACAACAAATAAGCGTTGATATGGCAGTGAGTCCCCACACCCTACAATGTACAGATGTTTATTTTACACCTTATCCCTGAGTATTTAAATATGTCACATGTTTTCATCTAACTTGTCTGAACTCTTGTATAAAAATTTATGGGGCCTCCCTGGTGGCGCAGTGGTTGAGAGTCCGCCTGCCAGTAGAGGGGACAGGGGTTAAAGCCCTGTTCTGGGAAGATCCCTCATGCCGCGGAGCAACTAGCCCCGTGAGCCACAATTACTGAGCCTGCGCGCCTGGAGCCTGTGCTCCGCAAAAAGAGAGGCCGCGATAGGGAGAGGCCCGTGCACCGCGATGAGGAGTGGCCCCCCCACTTGCCGCAACTAGAGAAAGCCCTCGCACAGAAACGAAGAGCCAACACAGCCATAAATTAATTAATTAATTAATTAAATTTTTAAAAAGGCAAAATTCCTTTAAAAAAATTTATGAAATATGGTGATCATTGAGTAGATACAAAACAATATTTATAAAATATGTGTAAGATATGAAGAATAACAACACGGTGAATTGAACTTTACTGTGACATCTACCTATACACTTTTACCATATTTTATTTCTCTGTTCTCCCTTTAGAAGAGAGGCCCGCGTACCGCCAAAAAAAAAAAAAAAAATTATGAAAGCAGGTCTCTCATCTAAACTTAATACATGATTTCTGGGTTAGGAATATAAATGTAAGAAAATTCCGAAATCTAAACTGGAAAAGCAAAAGTCTTCACTATCATGATTGTCAGGTGCAGTCTTTTGTAGATTTCTTCCATTAAGTGGCAGGATTTTTATCTACAATAAAGTCAACAAAAGCTGGTGGCTTGTTTGGTATTTTACTGATGAAAGGGGAGGAGACTTCATACATGATTCACTTTGGCTGAATTGAGAGTTTTCTGAACGATTCAGAAACTAGAGCTTGACTGACTCAGAAACCATGTGGTCCATAACAGAACACCTTCTAAAGAAAAACGACATAAATTTCCAGGTGAAGCAAACAGATGACTTGTGTAACTTCATAACCAGTACATGAACCCCATTTGCCTTCAGCTCTGGATAAAGTCCCTGAACTGAGGCCACTCCAGGACAAGGGGATAAAATGTGTTCTCAGGGACTTCTTGGAAACGGCAAAATTCTCTCTTGAAACTGAGCCCTTTGGTTTATTTTCATAATGTCCCCATTTCAGTTGGGTGAATGGGGGAGAGGGAAGTGAATTTTGAATTCTTGCTGTGCTAGTGTAAATGGTTTTTACTTGTTATATTTTTCTGATGAATAGGAAAAGAACACAGTTCTCACTAGTGGAAAGGGTACTAAAATTTTATTGAGTCTGCCATGGGCTAGACACTGTGAGAAAGGTTCTTTCATACACATTCTCACTTTTAGAAAATGTAACAGTAATGATAGAATTCTACTGGCATAGACGCCACTGACTGAGACCTTCCACGTGTCAGTGAGTGCTAAACCTTTTACACAGATCACCTCATGTTCAGTGTTCCAAGATTCATCCATCTTGTAGCATATATCAGCGCTTCCTTACTTGTTGTATTATCTTAAGATAAAACTGATTCAGACTTGAGAAAGATAACTTCTGTGTCCATTGACTATCCTCTCCTTTCGTAGTTTCATTAGCTCCCTCGTAGATAATGATTTCCACACAATCTAGGCAACCCTCATGTGAAGACAACCAATATTGTATGTTTTAGGAGACACATAGCATTTTGCGTCCTCTGTATCCTTCTTTCTGAGCTCTCAGGCCAGTTGGTTTGGGAATATACCACCCATTTATAAAACAAAAGTAAGAGGACCAAAAGATCTCACGCTTGTCCTAGCTCATGTGGGAAGACAGGCCAGATTAGGAGAAAATAGGTAGTTTAAAGTCTGCTGGCCCTTGTGTGTTTATCACCATGCTAATTATCTGTCTTACTGCTCCAGGTTTTGGGCTTCCTATGAATTCCCTCTTTTGATTCTTTTGTACTATTATCTCATCTTAATGGTATAAAAATTTAGGTGAGGTGACCACAATGGGATTGAACACACCATTTCTACCTAGCATTTGGATTTTTCCTCATTCTTTTATTAGATAATATGAGAGACTCATAGTGTTGGAAGCAACCTTGGTCAGCATCCTCTTTTAAGAGGCTCTCAAGGCCACACAGCCAGTTAGTAGCGGAGTTGGAGTTAGAGCCCAAGGAGCAGGTATTTTTCTTGGTGAACAAAAGATAATATGCGTGTACTTCAGGATCAAAACTTCTAGATGTGAATCTCTACTCTGTCACTTCTTGGCTATGGGAACTTGTGTAATTTAACCTACCCAAGCCATTTCCTCATGGAGCCGTGACCATTAAATGAGATAACGTGTATAAAGTACCAAACTTTGCACTTGTGTGTAGTCTAAGTGGTTGATCAATGTCAACTGTCATCCTTTCCAGGTCAGGGCTTTTTGGTTTTAGACTTTGAGAGATCCCTCCCAGGGAACTGACCAAAACTCATAGTGTTCCATTGCTTCCTCCTCTTCCAGAGCAAGGAGATGGGTTGGTCACCTGGCTGCCTAGGGTTACAACTCCTTTCCATGAGTTGCAACCTGGGTGCCAGTTATTGCAATGCCAGACTGAGCCTTGCTGGGCTGTAGTCCTGAAGCCAGTAGTCATGTCAATCTCTGTTATGGTTGTCCCACCCTAAGAAGGTCTGGGAGACTCCAGGGAAGTATTTTGGATGGAAAGTAAAAGTTTATTTTTCCCACTTTACAGTTCCCAAGGGTGAGAATGAACCTAGAATGAAATCTGAACTCCCTCTTTGGCCCTAAACACATTACACTCTCAAATGCAAACCACTACTTGTAACTGAATCCTATTACTTGCTGTCACAGTTTTCCCACTACAAAATATTTTCTTGATTTTAACTAGCATGCTTACTGTTCAACATCTAGCTAAAAACTTTCCATGCTACCCAAATGTCCTAGCTAAACAAACATGGAAGCTTGCGGTAATGCTTGTTCCAAACTTTTTCCTTGTCCATAGATTATTGACCCAGGGTATTTTCACATTTTGCTACTCTCCCAGATATGGGTCTAACTGGATTCTGAAGCATGTTTTCCTCATCTTACAATCTTTTACTCCACACTGGAAGGCCTACTGTTCTATTACTAACTCCCCCTAAATCCCCTCAAGGCTGTTCCAGAGCCCACCCCAAAACTCTGCCTTCTCATCATTTCTGCTTCAGCCACTTGAAGGAAAGACAAAAAACAAAAGTTGAATTAATTAACTTTTGGAGGAGTCTATTATATGTAAAAACCAAGCAAAATGCCGTCATTTTATAGCTGACCTAATGCAAACTACTTAATATTTCTAAGCTTCAGTTTCCCCATCTGAAGAATGGCACCCATGCTATTGGGTGGTTTTGAGTAATAAGGAAGAAAATGGATATAAAGTATTTGGTATATATCTAGCACACATAAGTAATCAACTAGTATTGGCTCTTAATATTGTTGTTGTTGTTGTCATTAGATAACAGAGAACACGATGATACATAAGACATGTTGCCCACCCTTAAGAAGCTTACAGGATACTTGAGATGACAAGACAACAGCATTAGCAATATCCTAATAAAGAATGTGGTGCTATTATTTGTCAGGTGAGTGAGGGACAGAATACTGTGAGCTAGAATACAGCCTGGAAAGACTTCAGATTGATGGAGGAGTAATGAGATAGGCCTTGAAGGATGAAGTGCACTTAGGTAGACAGTGAGGGGGAAGAGCATTCGGGTAGGACAAACAGTAATAAGCAACATCCTGAGATAGGAAGGTGTAAGTGTTTAGAAAGCCGTGAGTAATGGGTTAAGTAGAGTATCCACGCCAATGTGGGTAAATATATACAATTGTGTAAATTGTATACTGTAGACATTTGAGGTTTTAAGCCACAAAACTATGGAAGTTTAATGTGGGGGTGGTAGATGGGGTGGGTTTTCGGGGAGAGACTACAACAGAGAGTGAATACAATGTTAAAATCATCTCAGTTTAAGGTGAAGTGCAGAGATTCAGGTGACTGTCTAGCACCCGATGGAAAGGGAAGCCAACTCTGAAAGACACCTAAAGGGAAGAATTGTGTCCCAATAGAATAGGCAAGGGGAGTGAGGGTGTTATGCAAGGAGAAGGAAGGCACAGAGCACTGGAAGGTTTTAATCCCAGGAGGCAGGGAGAATGGGGCATAGTATCATTAATGAAATATGAAGGTCACACATTTAGTCATTTGTTCAATAATATTCTGCACTCTCTATGTCAGACCCTGTGTTGGGTCACTGGGATCCAGAGATAAACACAGCAGTCCCTGCCTTCCAGGAAATAACAGTCTAGTCAGAAAGGGAAACTAGCTTGGGGAAGAAAGATGAACATTTACTCATAAAGTGATAGATCTGAGAAAACTTAAATGTCATCTAGAGTACTCCTCACTCTGCCCCACCTGAAGCAAACTGTAAAGAGAAGAAAACAAGTCCGAATGGAGTAAAATTCATACCTCTAGTTACTGTCAGAGCCACCCCAGAATGTGAGGCCAGAATTCTTTTTTTTTTTTTGAAGCGGAAGTGGTTGGTGAAAGGAAGTGGGAAGATGGGGTTGCAATCCAGCAGGCGACCTTCATGCTCATGTGATTCCGAAGGAGAGCTGGACCTTGATTTGGCCTTGAGCTTGACCTGTGGAAGGGTTAGATCTTGAATGAGGGAGTCTCACAAGGTTATGTTGGGAGTAGGAAGAGGGGCATGTGGAATCCTCTTTTCCAGGCCCACTCTCCCAGAACCTTCTTTTAACCAACTAGGCTCTAGAGAAGGGAGGTGACTGCAGGTGTGAGGTGATATCTCATTGTGGTTTTGATTTGCACTTCCGTGGTGATTATTGATGTTGGGAAATTTTTACGTACCTGTTGGCTGTTCATACATCTTTGGTAAAATATTTATTCAGATTCTCTGCCCATTTTTAATCTGGTTGTTTGTTTGTGTTTCTATTGTGTTGTATGACTTCTTTATATATTTTGGATATTAACCCCTTACCAGATATATGATTTGCAAATATTTTCTCTTTTTATGGCTGAGTAATATATATACCACATCTTCTTTATCCATTCATCCGTTGATGGACACTTAGGTTGCTTCCATGTCCTGGCTATTGTAAATAGAGCTGCAATGAACATTTTGACATGTGACCCTTTTTGAATTATGTTTTTCTCAGGGTATATGCCCAGTAGTGGGATTGCTGAGTCATATGGTAACTCTATTTTTAGTTTTTTAAGGAACCTCCATACTGTTCTCCATAGTGGCTGTATCAATTTACATTCCCACGAACAGGGTAAGAGGGTTCCCTTTTCTCCACACCCTCTCCAGCATTTATTGTTTGTAGATTTTTTGATAATGGCCATTCTGACTAGTGTGAGGTGATACCTCATTGTAGTTTTGATTTGCATTTCTCTAATGATTAATGATGTTGAGCATTCTTTTATGTGTATATTTGCAATCTGTATATCTTCTTTGGAGAAATGTCCATTTAGGTCTTCTGCCCATTTTTGGATTGCGTTGTTTTTTTGATATTGAGCTGTATGAGCTGCCTGTAAATTTTCAAAATTAATCCTTTGTCAGTTGCATCATTTACAAATATTTTCTCCCATTCTGAGGGTTGTCTTTTCGTCTTGTTTATGGTTTCCTTTGTTTTGCAAAAGCTTTTAAGTTTCATTAGGTCCCATTTGTTAATTTTTGTTTTTATTTCCATTTCTCTAGGAGGTGGGTCTAAAAGGATCCTGCTGTGATTTATGCCATACAGTGTTCTGCCTATGTTTTCCTCTAAGAGTTTGATGGTGTCTGGCCTTACATTTAGGTCTTTAATCCATTTCTGAGCTTATTTTTGTGTATGGTGTTAGGGAGTGTTCTAATTTCACTCTTTTACATGTAGCTGTCCAGTTTCCCCAGCACCACTTATTGAAGAGGCTGTCTTTTCTCCACTGTATAGTCTTGCCTCCTTTATCAAACATAAGGTGACCATATGTGAGTGGGTTTATCTCTGGTCTTTCTATCCTGTTCCATTGATCTATATTTCTGTTTTAGTGCCAGTACCATACTGTCTTGATTACTGTAGCTTTCTGGTATAGTGTGAAGTCCGGGAGCCTGATTCCTCCAGCTTCGTTTCTCTTTCTCAACATTGCTTTGGCTATTCCGGGTCTTTTGTGTTTCCATACAAATTGTGAAATTTTTTGTTCTAGTTCTGTGAAAAATGCCAGTGGTAGTTTGTTAGGGATTGCATTGAATCTGTAGATTGCTTTGGGTAGTAGAGTCATTTTCACAATGTTGACTCTTCCAAACCAAGAACATGGTATATTTCTCCATCTGTTTGTTTTATCTTTAATTTCTTTCATCAGTGTCTTATAATTTTCTGCATACAGGTCTTTTGTCTCCTTCGGTAGGTTTACTCCTAGATATTTTATTCTTTTTGTTGCAATGGTAAATGGGAGTGTTTTCTTAATTTCACTTTCAGAATTTTCGTCATTAGTGTATAGGAATGCAAGAGATTTCTGTGCATTAATTTTGTATCCTGCTACTTTACCAAATTCATTGATCACCTCTGGTAGTTTTCTGGTGGCATTTTTAGGATTCTCTATGTATAGTATCATGTCATCTGCAAACAGTGACAGCTTTACTTCTTCTTTTCCGATTTGGATTCCTTTTATTTCTTTTTCTTCTCTGACTGCTGTGACTAAAACTTCCAAACCTATGTTGAATAATATTGGTGAGAGTGGGAAACCTTGTCTTGTTCCTGATCTTAGTGGAAATGCTTTCAGTTTTTCACCATTGAGGACCATGTTGGCTATGGGTTTGTCGTATATGGCTTTTATTATGTTGAGGAAAGTTCCCTCTATGCCTACTTTCTGGAGGGTTTTTATCATAAACGGTGTTGAATTTTGTCGAAAGCTTTCTCTGCATCTACTGAGATGATCATATGGTTTTTCTCCTTCAATTGTTAATATGGTGGATCACATTGACTGATTTGTGTATATTGAAGAATCCTTGCATTCCTGGAATAAACCCCACTTGATCATGGTGTATGATCCTTTTAATGTGCTGTTGCATTCTGTTTGCTAGTATTTTGCTGAGGATTTTTGCATCTATGTTCATCAGTGATATCGGCCTGTAGTTTTCTTTCTTTGTGACATCTTTGTCTGGTTTTGGTATCAGGGTGATGGTGGCCTCGTAGAATGAGTTTGGGAGTGTTCCTCCCTCTGCTATATTTTGGAAGAGTTTGAGAAGGACAGGTGTTAGCTCTTCTCTAAATGTTTCATAGAGTTCTCCTGTGAAGCCATCTGGTCCTGGGCTTTTTTTTGTTGGAAGATTTTTAATCACAGTCTCAATTTCAGTGCTTGTGATTGGTCTGTTCATATTTTCTATTTCTTCCTGGTTCAGTCTCAGAAGTTGTGCTTTTCTAAGAATTTGTCCATTTCTTCCAGGTTGTCCATTTTATTGGCATAGAGTTGCTTGTAGTAATCTCTCATGATCCTTTGTATTTCTGCCGTGTCAGGTGTTACTTCTCCTTTTTCATTTCTGATTCTATTGATTGGAGTCCTCTCCCTTTTTTTCTTGATGAGTCTGGCTAATGGTTTATCTATTTTGTTTATCTTCTCAAAGAACCAACTTTTAGTTTTATTGATCTTTGCTATCGTTTCCTTCATTTCTTTTTCATTTATTTCTGATCTGATGTTTATGATTTCCTTCCTTCTGCTAACTTTGGGGTTTTTTTCTTCTTCTTTCTCTAATTGCTTTAGGTGTAAGGTTAGGTTGTTTATTTGAGATGTTTCTTGTTTCTTAAGGTAGGATTGTATTGCTATAAGCTTCCCTCTTAGAACTGCTTTTGCTGCAACCCATAGGTTTTGGGTGGTCGTGTTTTCATTGTCATTTGTTTCTAGGTATTTTTTGATTTTCTCTTTGATTTCTTCAGTGATCTCTTGGTTATTAAGTAGTATATTGTTTAGCCTGTGTGTGTCTGTATTTTTTACAGATTTTTTTCCTGTAATTGATATCTAGTCTCATAGTGTTGTGGTCAGAAAAGATACTTGATGATATTTCAATTTTCTTAAATTTACCAAGGCTTGATTTGTGACCCAAGATATGATCTATCCTGGAGAATGTTCCATGAACACTTGAGAAGAATGTGTATTCTGTTGTTTTTGGATGGAATGTCCTATAAATATCAATTAAGTCCATCTTGTTTAATGTATCATTTAAAGCTTCTGTTTCCATATTTATTTTCATTCTGGATGATCTGTCCATTGGTGAAAGTGGGGTGTTAAAGTCCCCTACTATGAGTGTGTTACTGTCAATTTCCCCTTTTATGGCTGTTAGTATTTGCCTTATGTATTGAGGTTCTCCTATGTTGGGTGCATAAATATTTCCAATTGTGATATCTTCTTCTTGGATTGATCCCTTGGTCATTATGTAGTGTCCTTTTTGTCTCTTGTAAGAGTCTTTGTTTTAAAGCCTATTTTGTCTGATATGAGAATTGCTACCCCAGCTTTCTTTTGATTTTCATTTGCATGGAGTATCTTTTTCCATCCCCTCACTTTCAGTCTGTATGTGTCCCTAGGTCTGAAGTGGATCTCTTGTAGGCAGCATATATACGGGTCTTGTTTTTGTGTCCATTCAGGGAGTCTATGTCTTTTGGTTTAAGCATTTAATCCATTTACATTTAAGGTAATTATCGATATGTATGTTCCTATTACCATTTTCTTAATTGTTTGGGGATTGTTACTTTAGGTCTTTTCCTTCTCTTGTGTTTCCTGCCTAGAGGAGTTCCTTTAGCATTTGTTGTAAAGCTGGTTTGGTAGTGCTGAATTCTCTTAGCTTTTGCTTGTCTGTAAAGGTTTTCATTTCTCTGTCAAATTTGAAGGAGATCTTTGCTGGGTAGAATAATCTTGGTTGTAGTTTTTTCTCCTTCATCATTTTAAATATGTCCTGCCACTCCCTTCTGGCTTGCAGAGTTTCTGCTGAAAGATCAGCTGTTAACCTTATGGGGATTGCCTTGTGTGTTATTTTTCCCTTGCTGCTTTTAATATTTTTTCTTTGTATTTAATTTTTGATAGTTTGATTAATATGTGTCCTGGCATGTTTCTCCTTGGATTTATCCTGTATGGGACTCTCTGTGCTTCCTGGACTTGATTAGCTATTTCCTTTCCCATAGTAGGGAAGTTTTCAACTATAATCTCTTCAAATATTTTCTCAGTCCATTTGTTTTTCTCTTCTTCTTCTGGAACCCGTATAATTCGACTGTTGGTGCATTTAATGTTGTCCCAGAGGTCTCTGAGACTGTCCTCAATTCTTTCCATTCTTTTTTCTTTATTCTGCTCTGCAGTAGTTATTTCCACTATTTTATCTTCCAGGTCACTTATCTGCTCTTCTACCTCAGTTATTCTGCTATTGATCCCTTCTAGAGAATTTTTAATTTCATTTATTGTGTTGCTCATCACTGTTTGTTTGCTCTTTGGTTCTTCTAGGTCCTCGTTAAACGTTTCTTGTATTTTGTCCATTCTATTTCCAAGATTTTGGATCATCTTTACTGTCATTATTCTGAATTCTTTTTCAGGTAGACCGCCTATTTCCTCTTCATTTGTTAGGTCTGGTGGGGTTTTGTCTTGCTCCTTCATCTGCTGTGTGTTTCTCTGTCTTCTCATTTTGTTTAACTTACTGTGTTTGGGGTCTCCATTTCACAGGCGCAGGTTTGTAGTTCCCGTTGTTTTTGGTGTCTGTCCGCAGTGGCTAAGGTTGGTTCAGTGGGTTGTGTAAGCTTCCTGGTGGAGGGGATGGGTGCCTGTGTTCTGGTGGATGAGGCTGGATCTTGTCTTTCTGGTGGGCAAGTCCACATCTAGTGGTGTGTTTTGGGGTGTCTGTACCCTTATTATGATTTTAGGCAGCCTCTCTGCTAATGGATGGGGCTGTGTTCCTGTCTTGCTAGTTGTTTGGCATAGGGTGTCCAGCACTGTAGCTTGCCGGTCGTTGAGTGAAGCTGGGTGCTGGGTGTTGAGATGGAGATCTCTAGGAGATTTTCGCCATTTGATATTACGTGGAGCTGGGAGGTCTCTTGTGGACCAGTGTCCTGAAGTTGGCTCTCCCACCTCAGAGGCACAGCACTGACTCCTGGCTGGAGCACCAAGAGCCTTTCATCCACACGGCTCAGAATGAAAGGGAGAAAAAATAGAAAAAAAAAGAAAGGATAAAATAAAGTAGGATAAAATAAAATAAAGTTATTAAAATAAAAAATAATTATTAAGAAAAAAAATTTTTTAAGTAAAAACAAAACCAAAACAACCGGACGGTCAGAACCCTAGAACAAATGGTGAAAGCAA
This sequence comes from Lipotes vexillifer, assembly GCF_000442215.2. Taxonomy (NCBI): domain Eukaryota; kingdom Metazoa; phylum Chordata; class Mammalia; order Artiodactyla; family Lipotidae; genus Lipotes; species Lipotes vexillifer. The sequence goes on along the minus strand of NW_006781950.1, from coordinate 728,775 downwards.
AGCTATACAGACAAAATCTCACACAGAAGCATACACATACACACTCACAAAAGGAGGAAAAGGGGAAAAAACAATATATCTTGCTCCCAAAGTCCACCTCCTCAATTTGGGATGATTTTTTGTCTATTCAGGTATTCCACAGATGCACGGTACATCAAGTTGATTGCGGAGCTTTAATCCGCTGCTTCTGGGAGAGATTTCCCTTTCTCTTCTTTGTTCGTGCAGCTCCCAGGGGCTCAGCTTTGGATTTGGCTCCACCTCTGCGTGTAGGTCGCCTGTGGGCATCTGTTCTTCGCTCAGACAGGATGGGGTTAAAGGAGCAGCTGATTCGGGGGCTCTGGCTCCCTCAGGCCAGGGGGAGGGAGGGGTACGGATGCGGGGCGAGCCTGCGGCACAGAGGCCGGCGTGACGTTGCACCAGCCTGCGGCGTGCCGTGTGTTCTCCCGGGGAAGTTGTCCCCGGATCACGGGACCCTGGCAGTGGCGGGCTGCACAGGCTCCCGGGAGGGCAGGTGTGGATAGTGACCTGTGCTCGCACACAGGCTTCTTGGTGGCGGCAGCAGCAGCCCTAGCGTCTCATGCCCGGCTTTGGGGTCCGCGCTGATAGCCGCGGCTCGCGCCCGTCTCTGGAGCTCCTTTAAGCGGCGCTCTTAATCCCCTCTCCTCGTGCACAAGAAAACAAAGAGGCAAGAAAAAGTCTCTTGCCTCTTCGGCAGCTGCAGACTTCTCCCGGACTCCCTCCTGGCTAGCTGTGGTGCATTAACCCCCTGCAGGCTGTGTTCACGCAGCCAACCCCAGTCCTCTCCCTGGGATCCAACCTCCGAAGCCCGAGCCTCAGCTCCCAGCCCCGCCCGCCCTGGCGGGTGAGCAGACAAGCCTCTCGGGCTCGTGAGTGCCGGTCGGCACCGATCCTCCGTGCGGGAATCTCCCCGCTTTGCCCCCCGCACCCCTGTTGCTGCGCTCTCCCCCGCGGCTCTGAAGCTTTCCCCATCCACCACCCACAGTCTCTGCCTGCGAAAGGGGCTTCCTAGTGTGTGGAAACCTTTCCTCCTTCACAGCTCCTTCCCACTGGTGCAGGTCCCATCCCTACTCTTTGTCTCTGCTTTTTCTTTTTTCTTTTGCCCTACCCAGGTATGTGGGGAGTTTCTTGCCTTTTGGGAGCTCTGAGGTCTTCTGCCAGCGTTCAGTAGGTGTTCTGTAGGAGTTGTTCCACATGTAGATGTATTTCTGATGTATTTGTGGGGAGGAAGGTGATCTCCATGTCTTACTATTCCACCATCTTGAGGCTCCTCCTTTAATCCATTTTGAGTTAGTTTCTGTGTGTGGTATAAGAGAGTGGTCCGGTTTCATTCTTTTGCATGTGGCTATCCAGTTTTCCCAGCACAATTTATTGAGGAGACTCCATTGTATATTCTTGGCTCCACTGTCATAAATTAATTGACCGTATGTGCATGTTTTTATTTCTGGGCTCTATTCTGTTCCACTGATCTGTGTGTCTGTTTTTATGTCAACACCTCATGTTTTGGTTACCATAGCTCTGTAATATAGTTTTATTTATTTATTATTTATTTATTTAATTTCTATTTTATTTTTGGCTGCATTGAGTCTTCGTTGCAGCAAGCGGGGGCTACTCTTCATTGTGGTGCACAGGCTTCTCATTGCGGTGGCTTTTGTTGCAGAGCACGGGCTCTCGGCGTGTGGGCTTTAGTAGCTGTGGCATGCAGGCTCAGTGGTTGTGGCTCGCAGGCTCTAGAGGGCAGGCTCAGTAGTTGTGGCGCACGGGCTTAGTTGCTCTGTGGCATGTGGGATCTTCCCGGACCAGGGCTCGAACCCATATCCCCTGCATTGGCGGTCTGATTCTTAACCACTGAGCCACCAGGGAAGGCCTGTGTAATATAGTTTTAAATCAGGAAGTGTGATGTTGCCCACTTTGTTCTTCTCAAGATTGTTTTGACTATTCAGGGTCTTTTGTAGTTCATACAAATTTTAGGATTGTTTGTTCTATTTCTGTGGAAAATGCCATTGAAATTTTGTTAAGGCTTACATTGAATCTGTAGACTGCTTTGAATAGTATAGACATTTTAAGAATATTAACTCTTCTAATCCTTTTAGTCTTGGTAGGTTTTATGTTTTACGAATTTATCCATTTCTTCTAGATTGTCAAATTTGTTGGTGTATCATTGTTCGTAGCAGTCTCAGGATCTTTTGTATTTCTGTGGTATCAGTTTAATGTCTCCTCTTTCATTTCTGATTTTATATTTTTGAGTCCTGTCTCTTTTTTTCTTAGTAAGTCTAGCTAAAAGTTTGTCTGTTTTTAAAAAAACCTTTTCAAAAACCCAGCTCTTAGTTTTATTGATCTTTTCTACTGTCTTTTAGCCTCTGTTTCATTCATTTCTGCTCTGATCTTTGTTACTTCCTTCCTTCTACTAATTTTGGCCTTAGTTTGTTCTTTTTCTAGTTCCTTGAGGTGTAAAATAGTGTTTATATGAGATCTTTCTTGTTTCTTAATGTACACATTTATCGCTATGAACTTCCTTCTTAGAACTACTTTTGCTATGTCCCATACATTTTGTTATGTTGTATTTCCATTTTTGTTTAGCTCAAGCTTTTTTTAATTTCTTTTGATTTTTCTTTGACCCGCTGGTTTTGTTGGTAGCATGTTGTTTAATTTCCACATATTGGTGAATTTTCTAGTTTTCTTCTGGTAATTGATTTCTAGTTTTATACCATTCTGGTAGGAAAAGAATGCTTGATATGATTTTTAATCTTCTTAAATTTATTAAGATTTGTTTTGTGGCCTAACATATGATGTATCTGGAGAATGTTCCATGTGCACTTGAGAAGTATATTCTGTTGCTTTTGGATGGAATGTTCTGTCAATGTCTATTAAGGTCATCTGGTTTAATGTGTCACTTAAGTCCAATGTTTCCTCGTAGATTTTCTGTCTGGATGATCTGTCCATTAATAGTCCCCTACTATTATCATACAGCTGTTTATTTCTCCCCTTAAGTCTGCTAATATTTGCTTTATATATAAAGGTTTTCCTATGTTGGGACCATGAATATTTACAAATATTGTATCTTCTTGTTGGATAGTCAAGAATTCTTTATGTCATACCATTCCTACCACACAGCCCTCACTGTCAGGAACACATGCTTGGCACTCAATCATGCCTTGCCTTGTGAAATCATTCACAGGGTATCAAACAAGGGAATGGAATCCATGGCAATCTGTATTATGTGAGGGAAGGTAAATTATTGCTAACTCACTTCTCATGTGCTGGTGAATTTTTGCCCGCAAAAGATTCTAAGTTACTTCCAATGACCATGTATTCAATGTCTGTGAGAATGAGGACATGATCTACCATCCAGATGAAAGCTTGCCTCTTCTCTCTCCCCCACTGGCTGTACAAAAACAGTCTTGAAGTCATGTCACTCTGATTCTTCAATATTGCTCAGATTGGTTATTTCATTTATACCACTGCCACTATTGCCTTAGTGCAGGCGCTCACTGCATCTTCTTCTAATTTTTTGCCTCCCGCACTCCAATCCATCTTTTTCACTCTGCCATTACATGTCACTCCTCTCCTTAAAAACCACCAGTGTTTCTTCACTGACTACAAGATAAAGTCCAATCTCCTTAGTATGACCAGAAGTTCTTTTCCTTCTAGAAGTTCCTTGCCACTCCTGCCACTCCAGGTGCTCTATGATCCCACAAAAACCTACCTACCTTTATCTGAACATCCCAAGATTTTCATCCCCTTGTGCATTGGCACATACTGTATATTCTGCTGCTTTTTCTCCTCTCACTGTTGAGAACATTGAACTCCATGTTTCAATGCCTACTTCAAAAACCACCTCCCTTGGGGCTTCCCTGGTGGCACAGTGGTTGAGAATCTGCCTGCTAATGCAGGGGACACGGGTTTGAGCCCTGGTCTGGGAGGATCCCACATGCCGCGGAGCAACTAGGCCCATGAGCCACAACTACTGAGCCTGCGCGTCTCGAGCCTGTGCTCCGCAACAAGAGAAGCCACAACAGTGAGAGACCCGCGCACCGCGATGAAGAGCGGCCCCCGCTTGCCACAACTAGAGAAAGCCCTTGCACAGAAATGAAGACCCAACACAGCAAAAATAAATTAATTTAAAAAAAAAGATTAAAAAACCCTTAAATATATACTTCTATTAATTTTATTTATTTATAACACACACCATGACAAAAAAAATAAGAGGATATAACGCCACATACAGAGATACATACTATATAGCAAAGTGAAATATAGTCTAAAATTTAGCAAATGATAGGAAATTAATACAAAGACAGGAGTCATGTTAGGCCACAAAGTGCTTCTCAAACAATCCTACACATCTGATAGCCCCTCAGAGTTATTCACTTCAGTCTCTGGGGGTCTTTATGTGTTTATGTGTCTTCCTTCTCTCCTAGACGTCGAGTCCTTGAGGACAAGAAATTCATATTACTTATTTCTCTATTTTCAATGTCTCGAACAATGTCTAGCACTTGTTAAGCACTCAGTAAATGGTTATTGGATAAATGAGTAAATGAATGTTTCAGGGGCTGTCATACTCATCTTTATATTCCCTCCCACTACTGAATAATTTATATGTAATGTATAAAATGATAGAATTCAAGGAAAAATATCCAAGCACATGGAAATACAGTCATCCTCTTTGGAGAAAATAGATTAATTTGGGGGAATGCACTGAATATCAAGAAAGAAAACTTGGAAATAAAAGAAATGGAAAAAGGAACCAGTGAAAGAGAAAAAAAGAGTGTCAAAAAGGAAGGAGCAGTAAGGAGGCAGGGAAGACAGAAAGAGTGATGAGTTAATAACTACGAATGTTCAGGCTAAGCGAGCTCTTCTTGAGCCTGATATGTTTTGCATTCACTCTGCCCTCTATATATTTTGTTCTAAATAAGCATAGTCATGTCAGAAGTTGGGCAGAGAAATTTTAAAGTCCCAAGTCCGAAGCACAGCAGGGTGAGTGACTTCCTTTCCTCGGATTTAGTCTGTGCCCGCATGTGAACACATCTTCATACTATTTGCTATGTTTATATTTACCTCAGCTTTAACCACCGTTGGCTACCTTTTCCTCTAGACCCTAGAGCTGTCAGAAACAACCTCTTTGTCTACACTTACCCATCCTGCTTGTTAACTCTTGAGGAATAGGCATTCTTTCCAGATCCTGGTTGATTTCTCATCTGCCTAGGTATTCCTGACTTCCTCATGCCCTGGGATGTAACCTGTGTGTCTTCCTATGCAGTCCTGAGTAATCTCACCTAAACCTTCAAATGTACATTTGCCAACCTGGGCAGATACATGGCTCAGAAATTCTCATCTTCCCCATTCCCAGACTTGACCTCTCTTGGCTCTGACAGACTCAGAGATTAAAATGTTCTTTGTCTCTTGGACTAAGTTTTTGAATTTACTAAAAAAGAAGACTGTTGGGCTTCCCTGGTGGCGCAGTGGTTGAGAGTCCGCCTGCCGATGCAGGGGACACGGGTTCATGCCCCGGTGCGGGAAGATCCCACATGCCGCGGAGCGACTGCGCCCGTGAGCCATGGCCGCTGAGCCTGTGCCCCGCAACGGGAGAGGCCACAACAGTGAGAGGCCCGCGTA
>NW_006781950.1:709986-723131 GCF_000442215.2 Lipotes vexillifer | reverse complement strand
AAAAAAAAAAAAAAAAAAAAAAAAAAAAAAAAAAAGAAGACTGTTGCTTTGGTTTTTTTCTACTATAGCTTTACTGTAAATCACTATAAATTCTTAAAAGACTGACAGCTGGTAACAAAAGACAGTGATTACATTGAAATACTCTGTATAAAATCTGTACCATGTTTTGTGAGAATTTCATCCAACTGTTTCTGCTTTTGAAATTGCTCACTTGTAATTGCTATTTAAGTCCAGGAAGCATTTAAATTGCCATCTATAACATTTTTAGTTTTTTTCTTTAAAATCACTTAAAAGAAGTTTTTACCACATATATTCATATTCTGCAAACCTAAGAATTAAGTGGTTGCTAATTCAAACATATTACCCACATAGAATTGCCACAAATAAAACTGCTTGTTTTAGTTTGCAAAGTCATTCATTTCCACCCATTCTAATAGGGGCAATCCCTTTCTCTCCATCTAACTTTCAAGAGGAAAAATAGTCACGATGTAAAAATACTGAAAATGGGGAAATTGGCACTTCCAGATTGAAGAAAACCAAACCACCTCTTCTCTAAACAAGTTGTCAAAGGGTAGAAGGTGGAAGTAGAAAATATCTTGTGATTTGGGTGATTTCTGAAAGCTTCGGAGCTTTCAGAGTTTCCCAGAAATTAGAGAAGTAAATTGCAGAATGCCTGACTATACAGCTTTAAGAAGTACAAGGCCTTACCAAAAAAAAAAAAAAAAAAAAAAGGAATGCATCTTGCCAATGTAATTTATGATGCTTTACATACAAGCATGGTCATCTCACCCACCTGAGGAAAACCAAGAGCTGAAGTACACATTTTCAGCAGTGAACTGATAGACTCTGATAACTTCCAAAATTATCGCCACAAAAGGACTTTAAGAAATGCTGAAATTCAAGTGCTGGGGATGGAGCTAAAGATTCTAAAATGCTAGAATAGTAAAATTATAGCAATAGAAGAGACTTCAGAAACTATTTTGTAAATGAGGGAAAGGAGACCTTGAGTGTATTTGACTGGCAGTGAAATGACTACTCAGTCACTTTGAAGATAAATGCACAGATAAAAAGCAACACGCTTTGAGTAATAAGAAAAATTATGTGCGAAGGTTAAAACTAAATGGGATTGGGTATAATTGGGGTGGGATACGGTGGCTTCACCTGCAAAAACCCCAAGCTTCAATCCAGGCTCACCTATAGCACACTCTGAGCTTCCTCCCCCATGAGTACAAAGAAGTTGGCAACAGTGAAAGTGGTAATATAAAGAAACTGAAAAATTCAAAGCTAGTGACAACTGTGAGAAAATGAAGAGGTGTGAGGTATGAAAGACAAAAAGCTCACAATAATTATGAGAAGAGAAAATTGACTAATTTTAGACAAATTATTAGTGAAAATTGTATAATTACATTCTAAACTTTCTTTCAATCATGTAATTAAAAAAGGTGTCCTCACCTACTTTTTAAGGGTCATTTTTGAATTCAGATTTGTCTTTTTTAAAGATTCTTATGTGAATTCATTCTACAGCAACACTAGGTACCACTTCTTTAGAAAAGCAAATTATACTTGGAAAAAGTGCTTAGCAAGAGCTTCTGTTTTGTTCTTTGTGGCGGTGACAGCGTTTGTAGATCATAAGCACCAGAAGTCAGTCTCATTTCCTCTCTGAGCGCAACGGGGTCTGAACTCTGCTCTGCCTTTAAGTAAATATGGCTCCCAAATGGCCCCAACAGCCACCGTGGTTAAAGGTGCTTTACCAGTAAGTTGGGTGGGGCGCTTGAAATTGTAATATTCAGTACCTCCAGGCACCAGAGATTGCTGTTGATAATGAATATAATAAAAGGAGGGGAAAACCCAGATGACTTCAAATAAGCCTAAACTTCAGATGTTCAAAGCCCAGAGGCTGGTAATTTGAGTTAAGGATCTTCTGTGGGTTGACCTTGACTTAATTAATGCCCTGCCCTGCCTTAACCAATAATACATTCAAAAAAGGAAATTGAAGTTGTCTTTTGGAAATCAGAGGAAGGAAAAATTAGGTCCATTTGACCTAAGAAGAGAAGGTGGAGAAAAGGTTTACTAACCACCTTCAAGGATATAATAACATGATATCATGAGAGGGTTGGTGGACTTGTCCTAGCAGACATTCAGTAATAGTTACTGAATAAGCTATTTTCATTAATAGCAGGAAGAAATGAGTTTAAATTTCAACAAGCAAATACATTCTAGTGAGAACTAATGAAAAATAACTATATGGGAAACATCCACCTCGAATATTTTAAGAATAGAGTAGAAGGCAGGAGAACAGATTACATGTTCTCACGATCATATCATACTTGAGCACATCAAAGTTCATCTTATGTATTAATTGCTCTTGTAATATCTCTAGCATTATTTCAAGGGAAATTAATGTATTTGTCTATGTGCTCCCAAATTCCTCTTTAACACAGGAACAAGGAATTGGGAGAGTTTGTTTTCAAGACAAGTTCAGCTTCTGTCCTCCCCACATGAAATTTGTCTGGATCTCAGAAGAGGAAGTACCCTTCCTTTGTATCCGTTGGGTTCTCTATCCCATCCCTCCTCACCCACTTTTCTCCACTCATGTGTTACATGTGTTATTCCTTTATCCTATGCGCATCCCGTTGTCTGTCACCACTGATAACATTTCTGCCAAAAGTTTTCCTTATAAATGAATAAAATTTGATTTATTTGGGCTTGTAGATCTCTATATAATCACCCATCTTCCTTTCACCATCAAATGGCTTCACTTAAAAAAGAAAGAAAAAATAGTTCTTATTGGCTTCATTTCTCTTACCAACCCTTCCCGTTCTAACTTTGCTATTCTTTGGAAACTACTCTTTGGGAAGTCATCGGTAATCTCCCTTGATATTTACAGTATTTGTTCATATTGACCACCTTCTTCTTAAAACTCCCTCTTGACTTCTTGTATTCTGCAAGTTTTCCTTCTGCCTCTAACACAATTCTTTCTTTGTCTTGCCTTTTCTTCCTCTTCGTCATTTCTCTCAAAAATGAAGATGGTTCCCATTTCTATCTTTTCTACTCTAGCTATACTTTCCTAATTGTTGATCTCTACTCATATAAACACCACCTTCGTGTGAATAATATATCCCTGTTTTTCTTCAATATCCATTTGCTAGAAATCTAGAAGTGATTCATTTGTGAGTACTCCAAACTCATCATTTCTATAAGTAGACTTAATGTATACTCCTTCAAGACTACACTTCTCGAATTTCCTATCTATACCCCATGTATATCCTTATTCTATACAGAATATAGTACTGTGTGGATCCGAGTTCAGTGAGGGAAGCAGAAATCACACCAATTATTCCAATAGAGAAAATTGAATACAGGAAGTAATTTAACTAGACTTTGGAGGATTGAAAAGGCAAAGTAAAAGGGAATATTCTGAGGTAACTCAAAGATAGTAATTCCAGGAAGCAGCTACTACTCAGTAGGGCTGTTGGAACAGAGGGAAGAAGTTAGGGTTATTAGAACCTAGAACCTTGGATCTGAGAAGAGGTCTCTGCCTGGCTGGCACTGATGCCTCAGGAGCTCAGAAGAAGATGCTCGTGTTGCCAAGACTCACGTCCCTGTGGAGGGGGTGCCAGGCAGCGGGTGTTCATATCTCTGAGGCTGGTCCTAGGAATGTGGGAAGAAACTGGAAATCAGAACCCACTGCAGCTTCCAGGGTAAAGAACCATTGTAATGACCTTGATGGGAACAGCAAGCAAAACAGGAAGGAGTGTGTCCCTTCTCCCCGCTCCAGACCTCACAGGGAGCAGCAGGCAAAACAGAAAAGTGGTTTGCAAAGTCCCAGCACCAGCATCCCAAGAGGGTGAGTTTACAGCTCAGAGGTGATAGCTTAATCCCAGCACTGGTGCCATAACCTTCTAAGCCAGGGATCAACAAACCACAGCCTGCAGGCTGCATGTTTTAGTAAATACAATTTTACTGGAATACAGCCTTGTTTGTTCATTTATGTATTGTGTGTGGTTGTTTCATGCTACAATGGCTGAGTTGAAAATTGCCATGTAGACTGTATGGCCTGTGGAGCCTAAAATATGAATCTTGTCCTTTACAGAAAAAGGTTACCAACCCCTGCTCTAAACTTCCAAAGCTGAACAACTGTATTATTTTGACAGCTACACTTCTTTCACCCTCAATAGAGAATCATCTGTCAAGCTACAATTCTATGATATTATTCTTCCTTCTCGCCCCTGTTTCCTTGGCCATTACCTTCCTTTTTTTTTTTTTTTTTTTTTTTTTTTTTCTTGCAGTCCGTGGGCCTCTCACTGTTGTGGCCTGTCCCGTTGCAGAGCACAGGCTCCGGACGCGCAGGCTCAGCAGCCATGGCTCACGGGCCTAGCCGCTCCACAGCATGTGGGATCTTCCTGGACCGGGGCACGAACCCGTGTCCCCTGCATCGGCAGGCGGACTCTCGACCACTGCGCCACCAGGGAAGCCCCATTACCTTCCTCTTGGTCATCTTCTTTCATCCGTCTTCAGTCTATTTGCATGCAGTTTATTCTCTGGAAAATTCATCTCGGAAATGTTTCTGCCCTGCTCAAACACCTCCAATGCTTCCTCTTTTTGTGAAAAAACAAGAATAAGTCTAAAGCCGTACCCATGTTTGACCCCGAAGTACATTTCCTGGCTTGTTTCCCACCACTTTCATGCATAGTCAGATCACTGACTTGTCTCTAACAAATTCTACTCTTTACTCTCTTTGTGATTTTTGCACTGATACCTCTGGTTTAACAGAATCCAAAAAAAAAAAAATAACACCTCTACTCCACACCTGAGTTCAAAACCAATTGAGAAACCCTCTCAATTGAAGTCAGGAAAAAGGAAGTCAAAAAGTTAGACGTTACTATGAAATCCACGGTGGAGTATGTGGTTTATTTATGCAAGAAAAATGGTGTACTGACACTCTCTACTATACTACCTCCCATTCATACCCCAGTCAGACCTTAGGAAAGACAACTCAAGGGGAAAACTTTGCAAAATAAAACAATATCTTTGTTTTATTGTTTGCAAAATAAAACAACATCCAGGATCTCTGTCTCACACTGATCCAGGATGGAGAGGACATAATAGAAATTAACACCACAGTGCTTGGAACTGTGTGATAGATCAGCTCCACCAAATAGATCAATGGATGTCTCCTACCACCAGAAAGGATGGAGTAGGAAAGAAGATGGGTAAAAGATGAGGGTGTTAGTTAAGGACTCCCATATAAAATTTGAAACCAGAGTAGACTGAGAAAGGAGGATGAGTTAGTTCCCCCCAATATTTCCCATGTTATTTTTCTCTCATCCTTTGGGATTCCTTTGGGATTCATCATGAATTATATCAACCAAAGCAGTGACTATGCTCCGAAAGGGAGGAGCCCAGCTGTTGATCAAGGCAGTCTTTCCACCTTCATGGGTTGCTTCCTCAACACCACCTACTGCTCCTTTGGTATCCTCCTGTGGAAACATAAAAATGCTCCCAGACAGTATATTAATTAGATTAACTCCACATCTACACAGTATCCAAGGCTGAGACTTTGCTTCCTCTTCTATTTCACATCCCAAATGATGCCCAACTACACTGCCCGCTACATCTCACCAGAGGTTAGGCAATACAATTAACATGCTACACCAACATATTTCACTCATAAATTTCCAACAACATAAAGATGCCTGAACTTTGCATAGAAACTCCCCCCCCATTGTGAAATTCCCAGAAGAAACTGAAGTCCAAAGATTAAATTCTCTTGCACATTAAGGTCCAAATAATTTAACGTGCAAAAGAATTAACATCCTTAATTCTTCCTCCCCAAGCTCTTATTCTACTTGGGCTCAGCTAAAGGATTTAAGCTCAGATATCTGATGGAGTCTAGGTTCTTTCAACCACTACTGCCTGCAATTTTTATCACTGAAATGAGCATCATTTTTGTTGTTCCCCCACGTTTAAAGAACCCAAAGTCATACTGAGATTATTGCTGCAGTAGCACTGCACTAGTGAAATGTAAAACAAGACAAAACCTAGAGAGCTCATCTCAGGCAAAACTGCTCCATGAACACAATACTTAGTCTAGACTCACATTCATGTGGCCAAAGATCACGGCAGTGAATCAGTGGTATTGAAGGGCAGCCAGAGAGGAGAAGTTCTCAATTTTAGCCTTGCCAGGATGTCAGTCAGCTGATGTCAGTTATCTAAAGTTCATGACTATGAACTTAAGCCCACCTGGGAGAAATTCCTCATAAGAGGTTAATATCACATCTGAGGAAAAATCCAAGAGCATACTCCCTTTTTCCTTGGAGAGAGGCGTTGAAGATTCAGTCACAAGGTCTTATTTTTTTCCCTTTCCCTTTTTTTTTTTTTTTTTGGCGGTACACGGACCTCTCACTTGTTGTGGCCTCTCCCTGTTGCGGAGCACGGGCTCCGGACGCGCATGGCTCAGTGGCCATGGCTCACGGGCCCAGCCACTCCGCGGCACGTGGGATCTTCCCGGACCGGGGCACGAACCCGCGTCCCCTGCGTCGGCAGGCGGACTCTCAACCACTGCGCCACCAGGGAAGCCCCTCCATTTTCCTTTTGAGTGTTATATTTCTGGTGCCCTAGAGACATGGCCCCAGAAGTCAGGGAGCTAGCCCTCATTTCCACTGACCTCTTCATTCAAAAACAGTTTTTGGCCAGACTTCTCATGTGTGGTTAGAAGAAGGATCTTGGATGAAGAATAGGGTTACACCAGTGTCTCCTGGGTCAAGGGCAGAGTACGCTATTGGGAGAACCCTGGCCCTGGAGGGCAGGCAAAGGACTTGGAGGTGGGGACAAGTCTTGGTGAAGAGGGAGAATGAAAAGGAAATTGGAGTTGACAAAACGGCCCCCATAGCGGCTCTCCACGGGCTGCCCCCGCATCCTCCTTCCTTGTCTTTCTCAGTCTCCCTCCAGGGGCCGAGAATATGGGAGATGAGAGGGGTGAATTAATGTATAGGGAGAGGATATAGGGTCTATGAAATTGGGTTGTGTACGATAAAGCAGGTGAGAAAACAGATAAGCAATGGTGTCAAAAGTAAGAGGTGTAATTTCTAGTCCTTTCCTGATACTCACTAGGAATGTGACCGTGAGAAATCATTTTACTTCTTTAGCCCATCTACAAAGTTGGACTGTGGTTGCAGAGTCTGTGGAAATTCTGTGGTTGTTTTTTTTTTGTTTGTTTTGTTTTTGAGGAAAGCTTCCACAATTTGTTACTGAAAATGTACAGTGACCGAAGCACCGTGATGCAGCCCAGCCAGGGTCTGCCCCTGAGGAGCCTGTAAAATGACATTGTTCTGCCCTCAATCCTTGGAGTCCCTACTTCATCCGTAGGTGCCCCTTAATTGTATTGTAGTTCAGTGGTAAAAACTTGGGTCAAGAAGAGCTACATGAACATTTATGTTTAATGCTGTGGTTGTTCTGTTGAGCTTTATAAACACCTTTTCTTGCGATCAGATTTGATACCTCAGACCTCGCCTTCACACACACAAAATTGAATATTCTAGACATTAAAAAAAATCTGGACAGTTGGATTTCTATAACATTTTGCTTAAAATCCAGAATTTTACATAAAGTAAGATGACAGAGTGGGATTAGGCAGGGAAGAGAAGGGTGGAGAGGCATTTTGGTTATTTTTAAATCACTCCTTTGCTCTTCACATACCAATAGGGTTTACTTTCAAAGCACTGTTTGGGAAATGATAGACTGAATTCAAGCTTCAGCTGGAAGGCAGTCAGTGGTTCCCATATTTCTCATGTTCATTCACTTGGGTTTCTTTATGTTAAAAGAGGAGTGCTTCCCAGAAATCGCCGTTTTTCTTGACTGTTGCTAGGAAATAAATTCAGACCACACAGCATTTAATATATACCGTGGGGTAGAGGAAAATATCAGTAGAAGATCCCTACCCTGATTTCCATTAGAGGGGAAATTCTGACCCCAAACAATTTAATTAAGTCTAGCCCACTTCCCACATTAATAAAGTGAACAGACATTAAAAACTAATGTCAATTTCTTTTAGGATTCTGGCAGGCTCTGCCAGAGGACGCAAGAAAAAAACTTTATTTCACAGTGATGGGGACACAGTGACACAAAGAACAGGAAAGAGTCCTGGCTCACTGAGGCAATTGTGTCTTTTCTTAACCTGAGTTTAAACTGCACTGACTCCCAAGTATAGTTTGTTCTTTGGGGATGTGCTTACTATAATGGACCAACTAGTAAACAAACCAGTAGGTCAGCAGTTCCTTTTGGTAAATGTAATGGAAAGGAAACTGGAATTGACAAAGCTGCGTTCACCATTGCCCACTGGACTGAAGCCCATACTGGCCCGTCTTCCTTCCATCTCAACACCTGTTCTGCTAAGGGTAATGAGCCTCAGCCATCCAGTGGGCTGAAGCCTAAAACTAATCACAGCTCTAGGACTTAGACTTGGAACATGGTCCACTGGATAGGGAAAGAATCTAAAGGAGGCAATAACTGGAGCTTTGTCAAAGAAGGACTTGGAGTCTTAGAATAGAGAAAGGGGTGAGGCATCCTAAATATAGAGACCCAAGTTGGGAGTGGAAGGAAAGTTCCATAAGGGGTTCCCCACCACCAACGCCCTGATGGTTAGGGGACTATGGTAGACTGAATAATGGGCTATGAAAGGTATCCCAGTCCTAAGCCCTGGAATCTGTGATGGACTTTACGTGGCAAAAGAGACTTTGCAGACATTTGCAGATGCCATTAGGTAAGGATCTTGAGATGGGAAATTATCCTGGATTATCCAGGTCGGCCCTCAATGTAATCACAAGTGTCCTTATAAGAGAAAGGCAAAAGGAGATTCCACAACAATGTAACTACAGAAGCAGAGACAGGAGTGATGACGAACCAAAGAACAGTGGCAGCCGCCAGAAGCTTTGGAAAAGCAAGAAAATGGATTCTTCCCTGGAGCCTCCAGGGGACCAGCCTTGGTCCATGCCTTGACTTTAGGCAGCAAAACTGATTTTGGACTTCTGGCCTCCAGAACGCCAGTCAAGAGAATAAATCTGTGTTGTTTTAAGCCACCAAGTTCATTGGGTTTTGTTACAGCAGCCCCAGGAAACCAATACAGGGGCAAATGTGAACTAGGAAGAAAGAAAGAGCTGTTTTTTCAGGTGCTGTGCATGGGAAAGTGTGGGAAGGAGATGGAAGAGATGTGTAGGCTGCCTGGAGAGGGCTTTAGGAGAAGAAAGGAGGGGCTGCTGCTTCCAGAGCCACCCCCAGGCATGTAAGAGGCACTGATGATAAGGACAAGGGTATTTTTAATGAACTTTTGCTGTGCTTTGTGAACGAAGCCCATCCCTATTTGGGCATGTTCTCAAAAGACTGGGAAGAGGTATATTTTCAGTTAACATTTATTTATGATGGAGTGTCATTTTTTTCAATTAATTCTGAGTAAGCTCAAAGATATCTGGATTCTATACTGTGGATTTTAGGAGAACTTATCTGATGTTTTGGACTTAAAATGGGGGGTATTCAGCTGCATTTTGCATTTGTCATCTTCCGAGCCTAGTTCAAGAGAGCATTTCACTATGACTTCCAAACTTAAGGGATAATAATTGAAAAGAGTGTCGTGTCCATTAGACACGCTGCAGTCATTTTGGACTATGGCCATAAAGCCAAAAGGGCATAGCAAAGAGAAACCATACTGAGGAGAAGTCACAAATAGGATTCAGTGTTTTTGTCAAAGAACCATACTTAGATGCCATTATACTCTTCATTTACATGAAAATTAAAAATTCCTCGATACGAAATGAGATTCATTTTTAACCCAGCCTCAATGGAGACCCTTTATTTATTTAAAAAAATATTTATTTATTTGGCCGCGCCCTGTCTTAGTTGCGGCACCTGGGATCTTCATTGCAGCGTGCGGGATCTTCAGTTGCAGCATGCAGACTCTTAGTTGCAGTATTTGGGATCTAGTTCCCTGACCAGGGATCGAACCCAAGCCCCTGCATTGGGAGTGTGGAGTCTTAGTCACTGGACCACCAGGGAAGTCCTTGAATACCCTTCCTTAAGGAGAGAGGTCAGTGGCAGACATCCTGGTTTGGTTGAAGGCTTTTGTCCAGCTCTACCTGCAGAGACCAGGTTCCTGGAGAATCTCCCTGACGGTAGCTATTAGCTTCTTGAAAATGAAAAAAATTCATAGGAAGCACTATGCTAAGGAGACCTGGGGACAAAGGATGATTTTTAGTCATGGTTAGAGCAGTCCCTGAAATGAGACAAGAATGAATAGAGCTGGAAGACAAAGTGAGAGTCTGCAAGCGTTGCTTTTAAGGGTTATTTCTAGCTTTGATGATAGACTGTCTCACTGCCTTTAGATGGACTATATGGCAAGGTGGAGAATAACTTAGATTCATACATTGAATCATAAATACTAATCAACAAGAGAGAAATAAAAGGTGGCATATAGTGAAAGACATCCAAGGGTAGCTTGCCTTTATGTAGGAAAGACTTGGTGAATTCTCCATTGTCTTCTTACTGAGAACATAGACCCTGGAAGGGGTATTAAATGTTGATACTGATGAGGTCAACCTCTTAGAAAATTTCAAATTTCCCAGTTCCTCATTTTCATAGAACAAAGGTTGACAAGCAAGTAGGCTGAGTGCAGCCTATCTTCCATGGCACAAAGAAAAATCTTATCCACCCAGTACAAGAGAAAAATTTTTAAAGGGAGTAGGCTGGAAATGGGAAGAGGACTTGGATTAAACAAAGCAGTGGTCCCGTCTCATAAAGAATGTGAATTTAGGGCTTCCCTGGTGACGCAGTGGTTGAGAGTCCGCCTGCCGATGCAGGCAACACGGGTTCGTGCCCCCGTCCGAGAAGATCCCACATGCCGCGGAGCGGCTGGGCCCGTGAGCCACGGCCACTGAGCCTGCGCGTCCGGAGCCTGTGCTCCGCAACGGGAGAGGCCACAACAGTGAGAGGTCCGCGTACCGCAAAAATAAATAAATAAATAAAAGAATGTGAATTTAACAAAGAAAAACATGTAACCAGATGGAGAATTGTATTCATCAGAGTTCAAGATGACACTCTTAAGCAAGGAGGTCAGATCCTAGGAGGACCCTATGTCGTCCCAGGGCGCTGGACACAAGGGGAAGGGACCAGCAGGAGCGATGGGTAGCAACTTCGAAGCTAAGTGAAGAGGGTGATGACGGGATTTTCCCAAAGGTGTAGGCAGATTCAAGGAGCAAACACGGGAGGACGAAGCACCAGGGACGAGCAACAGTGGGAAACCAGGCTTTCCCCTAGCGCTGGAAGGAAAAAAGGGTGTCTGAACTGGAGTTACTGGAGGTATAAGGAAGTGAGACAGGGAAGGAACAGCTGGCAATAAAGGGTATCGAACCAGTAATCACTGTAGGCAATCAGAACTTAACACGAAGGGCAAACTCTGGGAATCAGTATAAAACACCATGAGGCCATGAGGTTAGGCATCCCAGGCCAAGGGAGCCACTGTGGCCCCCAGCTGAGGATGAATGAACCACCCAGCCTGGGCTGTTAGAGCCCAAACAGGGTAAAAAGGGCATACATGGCATGGGAGCACCCAGAGTGGGGAGTCAGAGCCCTGGCAGAAAGAGGAAGCTATCATGGGGGGCAGAGGATGCCACCGAGATGGGAGATTGGTTTCATACTGAGGCATTGATCAAATAAGTGAACATATTAAGGATAATAAGAGGCAGGTTTCTCAATGTCATAAGAGGAACAAATAATAGGAATAAATCTAGAATGAACTCTGTAGTGTTGTATTAGAATTAAAGGCATAGGTGTGAATTCATGGATTTCAACATATACAGATATAGGTACAGAAATAAATACAATTGTAAATGTGTATATGCATGCATATATATGTATATACATGCACACATTTACATCTATACTTAAATATACATATTATATATACATGTATATTTATATCCACACACATACACATATGCATACACATTTACCTCTAAATTTGTGTGTGTGTGGATGTGTGTATCCCGGTTCTGTCCACTGAGGATCCCGGAGCAGGGAAATCGCAATAGGAATGAGCATTTACTAATGCTTAAATCTTGGCTTCTAAAAACCATTGTTCACTCAAAGAAACCAGGACCCCTTCGGAAAACAGCTGATTCCAGCACTGGGATGGGGAAAGACACGAGCTGAGCCTGGAGGATCTTGTTCTGCCAGAAAGCAAGGAAGTGCTGAAAGAATGATGGGGCCCTGGTCAAAGGATACCAGAGCCAGTTTGAATAGGCTCCTGCTGGCCAAGGATGGGACAGTTTAAGCATCAAAATGGATCATGGGCTCTAACTCCCAGGACAATGCTTGAGAGTGAAAGGTGGATTTCTTTGTTCACAATTTTAGCATGATCTCCAAAAATAGCCTAGAACAATAACAAATGTTTGCCCTTTGAATAAAATAGGAAATCATACATACATACATACATATATATATATATGGACAAATGAATAAATTGACACTTTGATGAGGAACAGATGACTCACAAAATTTCAAAGTACCTCCCTATAAACTGTTACTGTAAAGAGGAATAGAGTTACTTTACAGAGGAGAAGCTTGACAGATACTAACTTAGTCAAGTGATCAAAATGAATGCTATCAGTAACATAACAAGTTGAGATTTTGAGCCACCTGATAAGATGTAATTAAGAGAAAATAGCATCGTTTCTGTGTTATTTTGGCTAAAGATCAATAACCTGATTTTAATTATGGAGAAACATCAGACTGATACAAATCAAGGGACCTTCTGCAAAATAACTGCTTGTAATCTTCAAAAGAGCCAAGGCCATAAAAGCCTAGGCTGAGGAACTGTACAGACTGACATTCACAACAGAGGTGTGACAACTAAATGCAAAGGGAGATTCTGGATGGAATCTTTCGCATAAAATACATTATAAGGGCTTCCCTGGTGGCGCAGCGGTTGAGAGTCCGCCTGCCGATGCAGGGGACACGGGTTCGTGCCCCGGTCTCGGAAGATCCCACATGCCGCGGAGCGGCTGGGCCCGTGAGCCATGGCCGCTGGGCCTGCATGTCTGGAGCCTGTGCTCCACAGCAGGAGAGGCCACAGCAGTGAGAGGCCCACGTACCGCCAA
>NW_006781950.1:705581-709976 GCF_000442215.2 Lipotes vexillifer | reverse complement strand
AAAAAAAAAAAAAAAAAAAAAAAAAAAACATTATAAGGACACCTGGAGAAACTTGAATGAAGTGTGAGAATTAGGGGCAGCAATGTATCCACGTTAATTTTCTGATGTCAGTGATTATATTGTGCTTATGGAGGAGAGGGTATTGTTTAGAAGAAACATAAACCGGTCAGAGGTGACAGGGCCTTAGGTCAGAAACTCAGAAAAATAACAGTCCTTTTGCTGGCCTTCCAGCTGTTTTATATTTGTAGTTGTCTCAAATTAAAAAAGAAAAAAAAGGGCTTCCCTGGTGGCGCAGTGGTTGAGGGTCCGCCTGCCGATGCAGGGGACGCGGGTTCGTGCCCCGGTCCGGGAAGATCCCACGTGCTGCGGAGCGGCTGGGCCCGCGAGCCGTGGCCGCCGAGCCTGCGCGTCCGGAGCCTGCGCTCCACAGCGGGAGAGGCCGCAACGGTGAGAGGCCCGCGTACCGCAAAAAAAACCCCACAAAGATATGAAAAAAGGAACTGTTCCAAGCAGTGTAACGATCTTTAAGAACAAGGTCAAATTTGCAGGTGCTGGCTACAGTAATCATTTCCCTCCCCCAAGAAAACAGATATTTTCAGCTGAATATCAAATGTTTATTCTTTAGTTTCCTACTACTACAAAAATCTATTTCATAATTAGCTCCTCTTAAAACCAGTTTTTATTTCACAGAAATTGTATTCTTTAATAATTCACTTTGAAATGTACAGGGCTAAGGATGAAGATGCTTCAGGGCACAACTTGGACAACCAGGAGAAGCAGACCATATGAGAGTGGTCCTCCCCACTTGACGCCCACGCAGAAACCTGCAAACAACTCAGAGAACACCTCTGCCAAGACAGCCAGGTTGCCCAAGTCAGCGAAACACCGTACTTGATGCAAATTACACATTCAGTACTGTACTGTACATATCCAGCATTACACATGCTTAAAATAAGTATGCATAATGACATATGAGGTCTCACTTTTAAAGTAAACTATAAGCAGGCAACTACAAGTTTTAAAACTACTAAATAATCCCTTTTTTACCTAAGTTGGAAATATTGTTGCATACACACTGGCTGCTTCAGAAGCCTTGGGCATGCAGACAGGAAGTGGAGGAAGTATTTCAGCTAAGAATAATCACATGTCACAATGCACTTAAGAGTCTTTCCAGCTAAACCAAATTCAAAGGAAGACTGCCTTGAAGGGCCAGCGTCGGTTTCCTCCTGGCTAAGGAGAGTTTCTCAATTCTGGGAATTCCACCCAGGTCTGGATGGCTGCTCCAGGCTGATGGGGGCTGTTTCAACCTATAAAGCCCAGAGGCAGTGCGGCTGTAGTTTGGCAGTGACCTCTAGGAACTGCAGGTTTCATGCTGAATAGATCATGGGCTCTATCTCCCAGGGCAATGCTTGACAGTGAAAGATGGATTCCTTTGTTTGCTTGCAATTTTGGCAGGATCTCCAAAACTAGCCTAGCTTGTAATTAATAGCACCATGAAAACACAGATAATGGTAGAAAAGGATATCAAAAAATGAAGTCACTTTTGATTCTGGGCAATGTTTCCTACTACTGGTGTCAATGAGTCAGCAAAGTAAACCATTTGAACTGAGTTTAGGAAAATAAGATATCTTTCTGGAGCAAAAAATATGCTTATTTAGGGAGAATATAGGCAAGTTATAGTCACTAGGCTGCAGCTGTATATATGAAACTAAGCAGCAGAAGGAAAAAATGTAGACATAGCTCCCAACTCAGCATGTCTGTCAAGTACTTATGTGGAAGTATTTTTAAAAGGAAAATTGAGGGCAGAAGAAGGCACCTAAATTGCTTGTGCAGTGGTCACCTGGGGTTCAGAAGTTGGAGAGGATTACTGTGTTCCACTGTATTAGTAGGCTATCCTTACATATCCGCACCTCAGAGATCAAATAACTGCAGTTTTGAAGCATCCCCCTCTACTGCCTGATGATAAAAGGAATGCTCCTCCCTACAGAAAGAAGAGGTAGTCTGTTAGTGAAATGCAGACAGACTGTGGCCCTCAGCTGCCCATTTGCTTTGCAGATTCCATACCCTTGACATCTTTAAAACATTTTTATAGATGTGTTTGTTTTCCTGGCTGGTGCATTGCTTAGAAGCAGATCTGAAGACAGGGTTTCCATCCCAGTGAGGTCTGTTTGTTGAGCACACACAAGCTGGCCTTTCTATAAAGCTAGTTGCGAGAGGGTATTTGTTTTGAGAGAACTCAACAGTACTAAGGCAGTCTGTTAAAATCCCTATTGACTGATATAGTCACTGGTCCAGACTGAACAAAACATCAGCAAAAGATGGATGTAGTCAAATCAAGTCAGACTGTCTGTGGTCCAGGAAATAGAGAATCTTGCTCTTCAAGTTGGAGGGAACTGGCCAGTGTGGCTCATGCCTGGGTGTCAGAGAGTTCCAAATTACGGGTCACATCTGTAACAAAAATTTAGCATAAATTCTTTAAAAGCTTTCCACGTGCCAATCGCCTTCAGCAAGGCTTCCCCTTTCCTCTGCCTCCTGTAAACACGCACACACACATGAGCACACACACACAGGCAAACACATACCCCGTCCAAACTCTTCTTTATGCTTCAAGACTGAGCACCAATTCCATGTTTTCCATGGAGTTTTACCCAGCCCACTCTTGACTCTTATTGCAAACTTTGTCTGAACTCTACCACTTTGCAATTAATTGAGGACTTTTAACACTATCACGTGACTCCACCCTCCATGCAAACATATTACCTCTCCCAATGACATTATAAACTGAAGACAAGGACTGTCTTAGGTCTTCCCTCCCTCTACCCAACACACATTACTCAACACGGTGTTATTCACATAATAACAAATATTTGACAGAGGTGCTGAGTCATGCTCTGCCTGGAATTGTATATGTGTAATGCTGCCGGAATACAGAAGAAAGACCCTGCCTACCCTCAAGAAGATAGCCCTACACTGGAGCTACGCTCTGGCCTACACTCTGGCCATTTTCAGTTACTATTTGTTTACATGTAACTGCAAGATATATGCTAGGCTTGGTAGATGGGGCACGAAACTACCCTCCTCTGATTTCAGCTGCACCACTTCTGAGCATGCTGACTATTCTAGCAAAATAGCCTCACCCTGCATTTCTCTGCTCTTCTGCCTCAGGGCTTTCTCTGAAGGCTTAAGAGCAGTCTCACGGCATGCACAGAGCAAGGCTCAGGAACAAAGGAGAGTAATGCATCCTGCAGGCAACCCCAAGCCAGTGGGGATGGGAGCCAATGGATAAATGCCCCATTTGCCATCCTTCAGAAGAACAATTCTGGGAGACAGCTGTATACTTCTCAGAAGTCCTGTGGCCTCTAGCTGAGATCTTAGTAATGCAACCTTCATCTGCTTTTCTGCCTTTCCTGTCTCCCTCTCCCTGTTCCCTCACCCCTTCTTCCTTCCAAATAAACTACTTGCATCCAAGTGTCTGTCTCAGGGTCTGCTTTCAGGGACCCAAATTAAGATAGAAACATTATTATAAGCACAGAGATTGAGAGAAAAGATTTTTTTTCCAATAGCAGAATAATGAAACACAAGCTCTTTGCTAGTGTCAAAGCTATGGTATCAACTCTCTGGAGAACCAAAGAATCACTGAACACCAGAAGAAACATCAATTTCTTTCATCTAAAAAAAATGAGGACTAAAGGAGATTTAGCCCCTTCCCGCGCTTTGATTCCATGATTACAGGTGTTTTGTTCATCCCTTTTATACAAGTCCTTTACCACTGAGTGGTGGCAAAAATACAGTGGCTTCTGTCTCATTATACACCTTCCATCACTGCGACCTCAAAGGGATAAGATTTACAAGAATGGATATTTCAGACTTTCTGGGATGGTCCTCAACTTAAGAACACTGCAGTTGACAACACTCACCCTGAATGAAAAAGGTCAAAGTCCCACCTAACTGACTTCCACAGCCATCCAATTTCTCCAACCATGCACATTTTTTACGTTGAAATAACAATACCTTCACCAATTTCTCCTTCTTTCCCTTGGGAATACCAGCCCAGATCATTCTTCCAAACCTCAGTCGAAAACCTTCATATCTGTGTATCTCCCACAGTGCCTCACTCAGTAATTTACACTAAAATGATATTCAATAAATCTCATCGTATGACTTAATGAACTTTTTAACAAGGAAGACTTAGAATCACCCCAATTTTTAAAATATCGATTGGAAGATTGCCTTGATACCATAGGGGTTTATGAACTTTTTGGTTTTTTTAATAGTGGTTTACAAACATGTTTTCAATGAACTAGAGAGAGCATCAGTTCAGTTAAAATGAAAATTTGACTTTTTACAGAAAATACTAGAGACATTTTCCCTTCCTTTAAAATAAAAAATTAAAAT
>NW_006781950.1:683067-705551 GCF_000442215.2 Lipotes vexillifer | reverse complement strand
CGCTCTTCCCTTCCCAAGCCCCCATGTGTCACACTGTACCTGTGGGTCCAGGCTTTTTAGCAGTGTTCACTGCTGCCATGAACATGTATTCGCTATTAGGGTCGTGCACGCTGGAAGGATACTTCTGCAAGAAATGTCAGAAACGTGGTTTGTCATCTGCTCTTCCCCATCCCCATTCCTGTGGGGGATGTGTTTGTGCGTTCGTTACTGTTTTCTATTCTTTGTTGAAGCGGTATATGACAAAGTGTTATAATGTGACTTAGGCTCCTGACCTTAGGCTAAGTAGGAGAACAACATGAAAAGGGTTTTAAATAAAAACTGTTTCTGCTCAACGTCTTTTCTCATTTATGCCTTTACTGTTCCTTCCCCAGTAGACTTAGACCACGGGGCTTATCTTCCTCTCTTCCTTCTTTATCTCTCTTTTCAAATTCCCTTCTGACACAGATATACGCACTGTACGGCCAACCATCACACTGCGGATATACTTGAGGATGCTAACACCCTTGCATAATATGCAAAATGGTATAGGTTCTTTGATTGAGAACCCGTTTTGTGATAGACTAAAAAGAATATCCCCCGGCACAGAGAGATTTTTGTTGTTATCCGTATTGTTATTCTTTTATCTTTCTGCCTAGCTTTTCAGTGGTTTTCTTTAAAAGCAAGGAGTCCTAATAAGTTACTGTGTAAAGAAGCTGGCAATTTCCTTCTCAACTACTGATGGTGCCCTACGAGACTTTCTCACTGATTGTTTTTTAATTGACTGGTTGAGGAAAATTTTGTTTCATCTGCCCTGACTTTGGAAACTTAGAATCAGATTTGCAGCCCACATGTAATAATTTTTAAAAGTCGGAAGCATCTCTTTTTATCTTTTAACCCTCCTCCTGCCTTTTTGTCTTTCTGTGGCCCCAATTTCCTTATCTTTTTTGAATAATAATAATGACATATCTCTTTGTAAGCCACTGAATTCCTTTTGGAATGAAGTGGCTAGAAAGTAAGTAAGCTTCTGTTCCAAGTTAGTAGTTTAATTAGCAGGCACATCTGGAGGAAAAGAAATCATCTACCTGTTGATCAAATTACTCTGGCAAGAGCAATACATACTTTGATGAGTAAATAACCGCTCATATCCCTCAGTAAAGCCAGTGCAAGAAAAGATCAATGTTGCTCACCTTTTTTTTTTGGCGGTACGCAGGCCTCTCACCGCTGTGGCCTCTCCCGCTGCGGAGCACAGGCCCAGCGGCCACGGCCCACAGGCGCAGCCGCTCCGTGGCACATGGGATCCTCCCGGACCGGGGCACGAGCCCAAGTCCCCCGCACCGGCAGGTGGACCCCCCCAACCACTGAGCCACCAGGGAAGCCCTGCTCACCTTTTTTGTAAGCCAACATGTAAGGACACATCCAAAAATGCACACTACAACAAAAGCCGCACATCCTATGGGTAACCAGAACTTCAGCTGGCAACAAACCTGTGATTCTGGGTTGGAAAAAAATTAAGGTGAGGAAAAACTCTCAGAATCAAATCTCCTCTTTCAGTGCTGGATCACAAGTTCACTTAACAAGTTTAAAAGAGCTGTTTAAATTAAACAGCTTGCCATAAATCTTGCCTTCGTTACAATCATGAAATCCAGTAAACAGTAAATAAATAACATCATCTCGGTATGATAGCAAGGATCCAGAAACTAAAAACGAAGACTCTATGCACATATATGTCTATAAATGTGGTTAATAGAAAAGACTTCGCTATCTATGTTTTTGAAAAAGAATAAGTAGGAAAGTAAAGGTATAAAACTATTGTTTTCAATCATCTCACTTAATTCCACAATTCCCAGCACAAAACCCAAACCTTAAACTTTAGGTGAATAGAAGCACAGCCATTAAGCCATGGGTTTGGATATTTCTCCTAATTTTTTTTCCTGATTTTCAATGGCATGTGTGTTTTAGAGACAACGTAACCTATTTCTAACTCAGCAGTCTATATGATTAAATTTCATATTACTGATTAATATAATTATTTTTATTATTAATAAACATCCTTGTAGTGATGTATTTCATCATAAATTATTGCCATCAATTGCACCAAAGTGAACTCCAACACAAGAGATATTTATTTGTTTAACTGTTTTCATTAGTGAGAAAAATTGTTAAAATGCCTATGTACTCTTAAGTCTAGAAGATTAAAACAATGTCTTACCGTAAATATTCAAATATTCTTTGCTTAGAATATCTACTTGAAAAGGAGGGGGATCAAAAATTGATAGTTTGCAGATGTAATAACTGGCATGAGAACTGTCCAAGTTATACAGAAAAAAAGAGACACTGTTATTGGATAACTGAAATTGACAGACGTTCAGATTCGTGATGGACACCTTGTCTCCGCTTCCCTTTGTTTTAGTGAGATCACAGAGTATATTATTCCCTTTCAACAACTGCATTTTAAATTGTTGGACAGTATCAGGGTATTTGCATAAAATTTGTACACCTCCATTGTGAAATATAAACATCTCAGACGTGGCAGAAGCATTGAATTCTCCTGGAATAAAAAAAAAAAAAAGCAAAAGTGACATTTTACGATTCTGTTGACCTAATCATTATATTTGAGCACAAAAGTCATCTCTTCTCTTCATAAAGTCACCTTTATTGCAACAAAATGAAGGAACTTCACAACCAAAAAATAGAACATGAAGGTAAAACTGTGTCTTGGGAAAAAACCTAACCAGAGACTTGTTTATCATATATGAATATATAATATGTAATATATTAAATAACATATTTACATAGTATGAATCAAACAGAAATTGTTCCTGCCTTTGGGCAGATTTCATATTGGAGACAGATGATAGATAAATACGAAGTTATGCACCATAATTCATGCTAGGAATGGAGTACTATTCAAGTAAAGGTAGATGGGTTCACATTTTGATTGGAGAATCAGATAATGCCACTTGGAGAAAGTGACTTTGAAAATTGAAATTGAAGGAGGATTAGCACTTTAGTCAGACAATGAGAGATCTGGGGAAAGACATAGTTTAGGGAAGAAACATTTTAAAGCACAAAACAGCTTAAACTAAAAATGAATGGTTATATAAGAGTATATATTTACACTATACCCTCCCGCTAGAGGGTGAAAGAACAGATGAATCATTTTCAAATGATAGAAACATGTCTTCTCTGAACCTCATCCATTGAGAACCGAATCAAAGTCTGATGATAAAGGTAAAGACCCAGATTTTTGTTTACTTTTTCATTTCTTAAAATAAATTTTAGCTTATAGGAAACCAAGGTTGTTTTTACAAAAGCTACATGGGGATCACAGAAGAAGGAAGGAAGCTGAAATGGATTTGGCCTGGTTGCAGATTCTGAGTTATTCAGTTATAAGTTCAAACAACTCTTTGCCTTCCTTTTTCTTTTTCTTTTTTCTTCTTCCTTTTTAATATGACTTTTTTTTTTTTTTAATTTTTTTTTTGCCCGGGGGTGGGGTGAGAGGAAAGGAGGGGGCTAGCAAATTTAGCCCTCCTCTCTCACCCGCCATTTGTTGCCTGAGAACTCTTTTTTTTTTTTAGATGTTGGGGGTAGGAGTTTATTAATTAATTTATCTATTTTTGCTGTGTTGGGTCTGAGTTTCTGTGCGAGGGCTTTCTCCAGTTGTGGCAAGCGGGGGGCCACTCTTCATCGCGGTGCGCGGGCCTCTCGCTATCGCGGCCTCTCTTGCTGAGGAGCACAGGCTCCAGACGCGCAGGCTCAGTAGTTGTAGCTCACGGGCCTAGTTGCTCTGCGGCATGTGGGATCCTCCCAGACCAGGGCTCAAACCCGTGTCCCCTGCATTAGCAGGCAGATTCTCAACCACTGCGCCACCAGGGAAGCCCTAATATGACTTTTAATTAAAAGTCTCATGCTGAAATTGTTTGGGAAAAATTATTAGCATGACAGTTTTTAGCTTAAATTTCAAAGTTCCTGTTTTTATTCTTGAGAAAACTATGTAACAAGTACAAAGAAGTTTTAAGGAAAAATATTACCTACTCCTCCTTTTCCAGTGAACTAGAGATACCATTTGTGCATTTTTGCTCTTTACCTTCCAGACATATACTTATTTTATATAGCAAACCTATTCCTTTTGTTCTTCTATTGGCAGTTAATGTTATATCATAAACATTCCATTTTTTATGTAGTCATCATACTTATCCTTTTTAATGGCTATATAAAAGGGCATAATGTTCATCTATCATAATTTGTTAAAGCATTCTACTAATGTCGACTGTTGGGGTTATTTTCAGCATTTTGATTTTATGTAAATATTTTGACATGTGGGCAAAATATTTAAAGACTCTGAAAACACTCTGTACCACCATGTTGCTTTTGGAAAGAACTGTTCCACTTTATAACAGGACTAGCATTACCCTCCTGGATTCACTTCTCATGGCTCTGCTTACACCAGTGCATTCATTTTATTTAAAATTCACCATAGTTACTTATTTTTCCTAATACCTGTAGGCTTTAATTTATATCTCTCATATTGCTAGGGAATAGATTTTCAACTTGGGGATTTGATTGTGAAAACACAAGCGTTCTAGTTTTCAGTATGGTAGTCCAGATTATTCAAACTAATTCCCACACCAAAACAACCAAAAATGCTGAATGTAATGTCTAAAAATATTAATGTAAAGGATTAAAGAGCTGAAAAAAGGAAGAAATTACTAGATTAAATTTGAAGAACCAGAATCCAGAGAGATAAGCGAAGGTTAGAAGTTGCTTTTACTTCGAGAGCATGTGCTGTTCTCCCAGATTCACACTTCTGTTTTCATGTGTCAACTCCCAGAGTCTGAAAGCGAGAAATCTAGTAAAAGACGTTCTCCTCAATAAGCTCCTCAAAATCCCAAAGGGCTACATCCTTGGAATACAGGTTAAACCAGAAGTAAACCAGCCTTCATGCAGATCATAGCCCACCTTCAAATCACTTCAGTGGTCCAGAAAATCTCAATCATTGAACTTTGTCTAAGGTGATTTTGGATTATTATTACCCCTAAGCTTTTGAAAGTAAAAATGCAAACTATTACAGAAAGAAAAGGTTTACATCCTAGGCTTCAACTCATATCTACAAATAATAACTATAATGACAAGCATACCATAAAAAATAATCAGATATGCAAGGAAACAAAACAACAACAGAAACAACAGACTCCAAAAACAAATACACAATTATATATTTAAATTATCAGATCTCCAAAATAAAATAATTGAGCCTTCTGTGTTTAAGGAAATAAAAGACAAACTTGTGAGAATATCTATAGATCACAGGAAACTTAAAGGAAAAAAGTCAACTAATTTGAAAAAGAACCAACTAGAACTGGCAAAAAAAAAACACACTGAGATTAGAAACTCAGGAGATATGTTAAGAGCATGTTAGATGGTTAAACAGAGTTGTTGCACTGGAAAATTAGGCTAGAAAAACTATTCAGAATGCAATCAAAATCCACAGATTCAAGAATCCTAACAAATCACAAGCAGATTTTTTAAAAAATATGCACATCTAGACAAATCATAATAAAAATCCTAAAAACAGCCAGGGAAAAGAGACTGACTACCTGCTTAGAAGCAACTGTTAGACTGACAGGTGGTATCTCAACATCAACAGTAAAAGTCATGATACAGTGGAATTACATCTTATATCTTTAGAGTACTGAAGGAAACTGTCAACCTAAAACACATTGTCTAGGAGGCTAGAAAAGATGTATGTAACTTGAGACTTTGATAAATGAAGTATGCATGTTGTGATTTCTTGCATAATGACTAAAAGAACAGAAACAGAATATGTAACCCAAATGAATATCTCAAAATTCAGTATGATGCTTCTGTATAAAGGGGAAGAGGAATTGGAATAGGGAAGGAAAGCACAGGGTGGAGAGGCTTCTGTGGGCTGACAATGTTTTACCTCTTGACCTGTGATAATTGTAGGAGTAAGGTAGTATGTTTTGTAACTATTCGTTAAATTGTACATTTATATTTTTTCACTTTTGTGAATAGGTGTTTTGTTCTAGAATAAAATAGTTTTCAAGTATAAAGAAGAAAAATAATGCTTGTTTCATTTAAAGAACTGAGGGTAAGTATAAGCAAAAGGGAAAGGGGAAAAACTCATCACATGAGAATAGGTGCAACCTACATTAGATTAAAGTGAACGATAATTTGCACGGGGACTTATTTGTCTGAAAGTAAATTATGTTGCACTACTATTGCTTTGATGCTTGTCTTTACTGTCTATTGCAGAAGATAAAATCAGTGAGCTGGTTCACAGTTCCTTTAGAAACGTTCAGAACAAATTTCCCAAGGACTTTAGAATGGCAGTGTGTAAACCACAAAGAGATCCTGGAACAAAAGTGTCTGCGGCCACCTTGTGCACACACAGACGTAGATGCATTGTCTTCTACTTCTGAAGATGATTTTGTCAGCAGCTTTTTCTCCTTTTGGGCCCACACTATGACCTATAACCCAACGCAAGATGAAATATAGTGGTTGACGGTGCAGGGTGATAGAAGTGAAATGCAGTGGTTCCCAAGGAAACCAGAGGAAAATTCTGGCTTTGCCATTAGCAAGTCTCTGTGACAAGGATACCTCTCTAGACTTTAGTCTCTTCAGCTGTGAAATAAGGAAGTAAGACCAAGACATCTTAAAGTTCTTTCCAACATTTACTCTCTATGGATTCAGGATGAGAACACATCTAGATGAGACCACGAACAACTAAGAGAGCTACTAGTTTGCTGTTGGGTTCTCCAGAGGAGAAACCATGTTTCCATAATACTCTCTCTGTCCCAGCATCTTACTGGGCTGTTCCATGAAATCAGGAGAAATGAAAATTAATGAGACAATCTTCCTGGCCCATAATAGCATTTAGGTATGGCAAGGAAAACGACCCAAGTTTTTCTTGAGTGACAGTGCCATTGACATCAGAGGAGTAACTGGAGATCCCAAAGTGTCATTTCTACTGGACACTCTTAGTTATTCATTTTACCCTTTTTAATCTAAAAACTACCTAGGTCACCTTTTTATTATTAAATGTGGTGACAAGAAGCCTGACTTAAGTGTCCACATACCCGATGCTTAAACTTTCCATCTGGAAAACGATTTGGCAATTCTTGGTCTTCTATTTGAATGTTTTCAACTAAAGGAATCAGATAGGGGATTTAATCAATTGCTTCATAATTACTTTGGCACCTGTAGAACAGATATGCTCAAATACCTAATCACAAAATCTCCTTAGTCTTTGATGATATTTGAAAAATAGTATCAAAAGGAGATCATCCCTATAATCATGACTAAAACATTTAATGGACAGACAGACAATTTAAGGAAAATCTGAATATGTTAGTTCCTTATAACTGCTGAAGCAGCTAGAATCTTTTCTACACCTTCCCTGGATGTTCTTATCTCCAAGTCTAATATTCAGTCAGGAGTACTGGTACGATAGCACCATTTTTTATACCCTGTGTCTGCTTTGATTGGGTGTCAAATCTCTTTGGTCAGTTCCCCTGTCATGCCAGTAGTTGAAAATTGCGACTATTCCCCTCATCAATCTCTTTCTTCTTGTTCTTTCTTGCCTTATATCAAGCTTAAAATCACTTCACATACCACTTTTTAATATAAAATTATCCTCCAAAATATTCTCTCACACTATCTTTGATATGTCCCTCACTCTCCCTACCATAACCATCTCCATTTCCAATCCCTATAAGCTCTCATGTACAGTCTGTACGTGTTTCAGACATCCTGTAAACACCCCTACCTTCACACTTGTGTTTCCTGCAACGTGATTCAACTTCTGCCCAGCATCATACACAGTCAAGCCTAGCAAACATACAAATCATACAGCAAGTCCAATTTTTCCACATACAGACAGCTGATGACCCAGACAGATTAGATTATTTGTCCGAGGTCACACAACTTCTTGGGCAGATGAAATATTTGGGGTAAAATCTGAGGTTGAAGAGCCGCTAGCAACAACCAGAGGAATATAATGGAAGCAGGCAACCACGTGAAGCTACAAAGTGGTCACTATAGACTGAGTCTTAGAGGATCACTGTTGAAATCCTTCTACAGGAAGAAAGTCTAATTTCCTGCACCTCTCTTCTATGTCCAGTAGAATCTACCCATTTCTCCATCTAAGCTGCAATTGGTCCAAACCAGCATTATCTCTCTCTGGGATGACAAGAGCTTCCTAACTTTCTGCTCTCACTCGTGCCCATTCACCATCCACTCTCCTCAGGGAAACCAGAATAATCTTCTTTATAATCAGATAGTATACTTGCCCTGTTTATAAAACATCCAGGGCCTTCCCACCTCATTTAAAAGAAAACCTAACTCCTTACGCTACTTTCCATGACTTGCATGATCTAACCTGTCTCGCTAACACCATTTTATAGCAGTCACTCACCACACTGCAGTCACACTGTTCTTCTTTCTATTCCTCAAACACAAGAAGTTGGTCTCCACGGCTTTGAATTTGTTGTTTCTTTGCCTGGAATGTTATCTCTGATTTTCATGTGGCTGCTTCTTACTTCTCCAGCAACCACTGACCACTCAATCCAAAACACACCACAAGTCATTTTCTAGCATATTACCTGAGGTTGCTGTCTGCTTTGTTTTCTTGTTTACTGTCTGGCTACCCCACTATAACATAAGCTTTAAAATGAGGGACCTTGCTGATTTTATCCACAGATTCATCCCAAGTATCTACAATAGCACCTGGTAAGTAGTAAGTCACAATAAACATGTATTGGATGGTTGGATGGATGAATGGATATGTAGATCTCAGTGATGTTATAAATCTGGGGAGATAAAGTATAGACTATCGAATATAAGAATCAAAAGGGCTCTTAAAAATTATTCAGTTAAGCCTTTCATTTTAAATTGTACCCTTAAATTTATCAAGCTAAACTGGGGCCAGAAAACTGAGTATCTTTCCCAGGATTACATAGCTCATAGCTGGGACGCGATCCCAGGGTTAGCTACGGCATGTTGCCTTTCTTCTGCAGACAAGCACGTGCAAATATACAATCAAGTTCAAAAGACACCTCCTCAACTGGGATGTCAGGTTCTAATGAATATTATCTGGCTGAGCTTTAAAGCAGCACGTTCTTTAACTATTATAAATATCTACCAGGTTCATAAAGACTTGTTTAGATGGTTGACTATTCTCTTGGCTCTTTTGTGTCTATAGAAGGGAAGACAGGTTTAAACCTGGTTATTATTTGTATCCTCAAAAGTGCAGAATCATTAAATTTGCCCAATGGATGTCCAGGACAGGTGCCTCTGAACCAATGATTGTTTTAATACATCCAGATGTTTCATAACCAGAGCATGTTAGTGATTTGCAATAGAAACACCGTGCTATAAAATTTAGCATTTAATGCATTGCTAAAAACACAAACAGGAAAATGTTCTCTTGAATTCTGGTGATGAGTCTAAACATCTGAATATTCAGACTTCATTTTCGCTTTGCTACCATAACTGTTTATTTCTTGTTGGTGCTCCTAGACTATTAGTACTCTAGAAAATAGGTGCTATATCTTAATCACATTGACTACCATGTCTAAAGGGTGCAATCTTTCCAATAGAGGTTCAGACCTATTAACTGCTGCTATGAATTTTATAACATTACTGTTGATATCAGCAGACTAAGGTTTCAAGAGTAAAATCAGAATGTTTATATCAGATGATTTCTTTAGATCTTCAGAATTTTTAAAAGATAAAAGCGTTTGCATATTCTTTGGGGGGAGCTGTTAAGAAAAACATCTCTGAAGAAAAGGGTCATTCAGCTGAGAATCGCATTATGATTCAGATGTTTATTTACAAATTGATTCTTTTATGTCTAAACTATTTCATTTCTTCAGTGTAAGATTGTCTTGATAGAACCCATCCTGCCAGGACTCTTTATAAGCAGTTGTATTATGGCTGGCTGAAAATCTTTTAGCAAAAACACTTAGAAAACCCACACGGTGAAGGGGATACGAGACCGATCAGCAATTTCACTTTATTCTCCTTCACTCAGACTTCTAACCACAAACCTCCACAAAGGTCTGAGTGATCGAAAGATAAGAGTTCCTGAGTTTGCAATTATTGATAGTGCTTATTAAAAATATTTTCTGTAATCCAACAATGATAAGCTTTAGCTTAGCACAGCACATGAATGTGACATAAGAAGTGAAGTTCTAAAAATTGCAATGTTTATATTAGGGTTTTGTTACATTTGATCTTTTCCTAAGAAATTCTGGCGTTTAAAAAATATGCTTTCTACCACTTTTTTTTTACCTCTCATAAAATCACTGTCATTTCTTATGCATCTACTAGCTAAAACTTTTGGAATCCTGATTAACAGATTTTTATACATGCATAATTTCTATATTTACATTATTATTCAAAGGCATCCATAATCTAAAGTAGTGATTGAAATCGGTAGCAAGGGTAGGCAAAATAAGCCCAATCCCAAGTCTTAACATTTGCCGAAAAGGAAGTCAAAAAAACATGAAGAAAAAAAGTAAGGAGAAAGTTAAAAAGGCAAAAGACTCTGAGCACACCTGCACGTGCACACGCATGCAGACACACACACACACACACACACACACACACAATGTGTGAATTTTTTATTCTCCAAGGAACTCTGTAGAGGGGGTAAAACAACCTTTGATGCTCCAAAATGCATAATTTTTTAAATGAATGATTGATTTTCTCCTCGTAAAAACTGATTTTCTTTGTGAAAATGGAAAAATCCCAAAGGTGTTGTAAAACTTTGTAGCGATATTTACAAAGTAATTAGAATAAACTCTACTCCAGTAACACACAGCTTCATCTCCAGCCCACTCCTTCCCTTGGCTTAGTCCCTTATTTCCAGTTTCCTTTCAACGTCTCTATCTGGATGTGTCCCCTGACACATCAAGAGTAACATTTCCAAACTGAACTCAGCATTCACTCACCAAATCCAAGTCCTGTCCTTTAAGGCATCAGGACCTCAGAGTCTTCCTCATTACTCCCTCTCTCTGACTGTCCTGATCCAATTGGTCACCAAGTCCAGTTGACTCTAGCTCATGGATGGTTTTTCCCCATTCCCATTGCCAAACTAGGACTTTTTCACATCTTCCTTCATCTGTGGAAGCATCTTCTTGACTGGCCTTCTCAACAGCAGTCTCTCCCTCCAAATCCATTCACCATGCTGCTTGCAAAATTGTGTTTCTAAGAAGAATTTCACTCCCCAGTTTGAAAATATCCACTACCTTGTTGCTTATGAGGTATAAGAATAAATCAATTTTCTTGGAATGACACAAAATCCTTTCACAATCTCAGGGACCATATAGCTCCAAGCTACGCCATACTTTTTGGCCATTACTTTCACATTGTTACTTCTGTCCCCATAGACTAGAATATCCCATTACCCCTTTATCTGCTTAGAAATCCTCATTCATTCTTTAAGAACCACTTTAAAGAACCACTTTGTCCCTGAGACCCCCAGACAAAGACTCCTATCTCAATGATTTCAATAAAGCTTTGTTTATACCAATATATTTATAATGTGTATAAGCTTAGATCATAATTATTTTTGTCTGTCTTCCTCATTTAAACATAAACTTCACAAGGATAAAGACTGGATCATGGTCACAAATAATCCTAGGACCTGGAATATATTAGATGCTCAATAATAATGAATGAATGAATGAATGAATGAATAGAAGAATATAGAAGCTGAGCATGGTTGGTAAATGTCCTGCAATGAGGTGAGGACGTGAGCAAGAAAAACAGAGCAGGGGATCCAATTTACTGGATAATGGAGGATGCTTGTTTCCAAGTCCAAAGGCAAAGTCTCACACTGAATGATGCCCAACCAATTGTCTGAAGCCCAATAGTTCTGGAGTTATATAAACATCTAAGCTTTCAAAAACTTCCAAATAATAATAATAATTGCAACTTACAAGCATTGCATGTTTCCCATGTATTAAGGTTTCAAATTCATTACATGCAATATATCATTTGATGTTCATAACAACATTTGACATTGGATTTTCTATTTTTATTCCTATTTTACAGATGAGGAAGCTGAGGCTTGAGTAACTGGCCCCAGGTCATAGAGGCAAAATGTGGTGGAGCCATGATTTGAACCTAGACAATTTGAGATCAGAGTCCACGTTTCTAAGGGGCCACTTAGTCCAATGATCTAGCCCAACCCCTTAATTTTATAGAAGCTGAAGCACAGACGCTAAAGAGACTTGCTAAGAAAAGAGAAGAAAAAGAAAGAGAAGCTTTTAACATTAAGTTAGATTTGGAAGTTATTTTCAAGTATTTCTTTTCCTTCAAGATGTATTGGGTGTATAATTGTCCCAAATACTTAAAGTAGTATTTACATTGGTGCCACATATGTATTCTATGACTGAAAAGGTTATTAGGCACCAAAAAACATATATAAAATTATTTATTTGATGTGAAAATACATTGTTTAACATACCTGTTTCCCTAGACAGCCTCATTCATGGATCATTGTGTGTTGAACTGCCCTGTGTACTTAAACCTGCAACAAAGTCTGGGTCCTTGCTCTGATGGGATCTAAATTCTCGATAAGTATTCTGTAACTTATCTGCCTGTAGAAATGTAAAAAGATATATTGACATCTACAAGAAACTCTATTATAGTTAAATAAGAGCAAACAGGAACTACTAGGAGATTTTGCTTGTCTTAGTACAAAATGAACAGAAATTGAATTGTGAGTGCAGTAGAGGTTTTGTTTCTTGTTTTTTTCATGAATGAATTTTTTTCATGCTAAGCCCTAGGAGAGTATAAATGTTGGCTATAAAATTTGGTTTCTCGGGCTTCCCTGGTGGCGCAGTGGTTGAGAATCTGCCTGCTAATGCAGGAGACACGGGTTCGAGCCCTGGTCTGGGAAGATCTCACATGCCGCGGAGCAACTAGGCTCGTGAGCCACAACTACTGAGCCTGCGCGTCTGGAGCCTGTGCTCCGCAACAAGAGAGGCCATGACAGTGAGAGGCCCGCGCACCGCGATGAAGAGTGGACCCTGCCTGCCACAACTAGAGAAAGCCCTCGCACAGAAACGAAGACCCAACACAGCCAAAAATAAATAAATTAATTAATTAATTAAAGTTCCCTTAATTAAAAAAAAAAGTTTGATTTCTCATATTCAAAAAGGTTCCATTTAAGTGATTCTTTGTTGCTTGTTGGAAGTGCCATGTCTATGGCAACACACTCAGAAAAACAAAAGACTCTTTCAGAACTAGTGGTTGACTGACTCAAAATTCTGGAGTCCATCACCTTCCTTTAAAGACAAACTGCTTCTTCGTAGCTTTTCCTCATGCAAAGTCGATGCAGCCATCAGTATGTTATACGAGAGCCAGAGGAGGTTCATAGCCCAATTTCTGACTCTCTCTTCAAACTTGCAAATCTCAGTCTGTTTCAATCGACCATACAGGCCAAACTGGAAAAAAAAATTCTTGTTGACCAACAACTTTCATTTGTGTTACATGTTTTCTACATATTTAAGCTCCACTTTCCAAAGTATAATTCTGAATTTTCCTCAAACGGTATTGAACGCCACATTCTTATTTTACTTAGAATGACGAAAACGTGTCATTTAATAGACTCCATTTATTAGAAGAGCAGTAGCACAGAGATGCCATTTATGGAGTAAACGTAGTCTTTTCTTTGAGTATTGAAGGCTACAAATGATTGGTATATATATATGTGTGTGTGTGTGTGTATATACATATATATTTATATATGTATATGTATGTGTATGTATATACTGGGCTTTGAATTTGCAAAGCCCAGTACATCTTTTTATGTATAAAACTTATATTCTTAGGACAGGGAGACAGCATAAGCTGTGGGTTTTGCTCAGTTTACAACTGTGAATACCGAGGCCAATTTTTTTTTTACGTCAGACAAGTCTATGGATACACAGTGAGCAAAGCTCAGATGAGAATTGAGGTCCTCTCTACACACCTACATTTTGTTTCTACCAAGAATGGGAATATGCTGCTAGCAATTTAAAAACTATAATATTCCATTTCATCTGAGGGAGTTGTTAACAGCCATGGCAAGTTATGAAATTCATTTTGCTCACTAATGATGAAAAAACAAGGATCTCGAGATCTCACATAAAAATAATAGCCATGTCTAAAAAGAAGGAAAAAAGACAAAGAAAAAGATATGACTAAACAATTACTGGGAGAAAATATCCCTGAAATTTAAAAAAAACCCAAAACACCTAAAGTCTGCAGATTGAAAAGACTCACTCAATCTCAAGCAATGTTAACGGAAACACTCACAGAATTAGGCATATCCTAGTGGAATTCCCGAATTCCATTATCGAAATGAATAACAAATTCTAGTGATACTTGTAATCTACTTGCAAAGTAATGAGAGGCAGACTAACATGGAACTACTCACGTGCAACCCTAGAAGCCAGCATACAGTGAATGAATATCCAGAGACTATTAAAAGAGTGCAGTCCAGGAATCCTACTCCCAGAGAAGATATTAGTCACCCATCAGAGTAAAGGAAGACATCTTTACCCATGCTGGAATTCAGAGTTTGAGGTATCTGAAGAAAATAGTGGAAGTCTTCTGATCATTGGATCGGAACAAGGATGACAAGACAGGAGCAGATGGCAAGAGTGTTGCTGCCGCTGAAAAAAGGTGAAGTGAGTGTAAAGAGTTCTTGAACCAGAAGAGAAACACTGTCAGAGGAAACTTAGCAATGACCTGCAACTACAAGTTTTCAGTTATTTCAACAAAACCCATGTGTGGGGCAGGGGTTCACTAAAGGGAAAGCAAGAGAGTGAAAAGAGAACATTCCAAAGTTCTCACGTCGCTGCGGGGGATGGGAGGTGGGGTAAACACGTCAAGCAAGGCTACTGTCATTATTTACTTTACTACAATAATAAATAGATATTCAATTAAGCTGCTCTGAACATGATAATGAATTAGTCAACTAGGACGTGTGGTCAACCTTCCAAATTACAGCGGGAAAGAGGGGAGTTAAAAGAAACTTCCTCATACCAACAAAAATAAAAGAGAATACCACAACCAAGGAAAATAGAAATAAACATAATATTGAAGGAGTGAAATCAATATAGGCTTCCTGTGCTGAGTGAGAATGCCCTGAATTCATCCATTGAAAGAAAAGATGGACAATGTGGATTCTTTAAATTTAGCAAGAACACTGAAGGAGGTGCTGGGAGGGGCTTAAATGTCAACTCAGCTCCGCAGGACTCTCCCTGAGCTCCGGGGAGGGGCAGGTGCTGGAAGCGCCAGAGGGCTGGTGTTTTTGGAGGTGATGGAGTTCAGGAATCACTGCTTCAATGCCTGGGTGACAAAATCAAGGCTCAAAATGAGCCTGAGGGTTACCCTTCCAGCTTCCACCCTGAACATATCATTAGACGTGCACATTTGTTAAACACCCAGACGCCCAGGCTCAGCGGCCATGGCTCACAGGCCCAGCTGCTCCGCGGCACGTGGGATCTTCCCGGACCAGGGCACGAACCCGCGTCCCCTGCATCGGCAGGCGGACTCTCAATCACTGCGCCACCAGGGAAGCCCCCCACTCCACTGCTTTTAAAGTGGTCTTTCCAAAACCAGAATTCATCAGGTCACCTGTGTGGTCTCCATTGCCCATAATGTCTAGAAAGAGTCTTCTAAATGCAGACGGAGGGTCCCATTTTTCTCAGATCCTTTTACAATTAAGAGCCTCCTATTGCTCCAGGATCATTAAAAGAAGATGACTTTGTTAAGTTTTACACTGAGATCAATAGAAGACTGAGAATCACCAAGATTTCTTTCCTCTTAACTCACCAACCAAATAACAAAACTGATGAGAATTTCTCTCCTTTGAGATTCATGTTATATCTCCATTACTTCAACACGGTGTGTAAAGAATGTGGATATTGGAATCAGACATATTTGAATTCTAATCTTGGTTCTGCCACTAATTACTAGGTAACCAAACACTTAGCCTTTCCTGGTCTGAGATTCTTCAAACATTAACTGAAAGTAAGAATGCCTACCTCTTGA
Source organism: Lipotes vexillifer (assembly GCF_000442215.2). Taxonomy (NCBI): domain Eukaryota; kingdom Metazoa; phylum Chordata; class Mammalia; order Artiodactyla; family Lipotidae; genus Lipotes; species Lipotes vexillifer. The sequence goes on along the minus strand of NW_006781950.1, from coordinate 689,498 downwards.
TGGGATGAGAAAGCCTACATAGTTGGGGAGGGTTAAAATATGCCAAAGGAAAGGATCTGCAAGAGCTTAGCTGACTTCAGTTTGGTTCTTTACTTTGCATTTAGAGCCTTTAAAATGGTAGTTGCTGGATACATGCGTTGTGGTGATATTTTGAATATGAAGATTGTTCGGCAGTTTACTATCTCCATCTAGCCATTTGTGCCCCAGTTTTGCCACCTGTCAAATAGGGTAACAGCTTGCCCATGGCATAGTTTTCTGTTGATGAGAGGGAATGTTGGTTTTATTCCATCTGAATCCAAGATAAATATCATTCCAGAAGTACAATTTATTCATCAGCTTAATCTGCCAACTAGAAAGAATTCCACCTAGGCTGGATCGATCCTTCCACAGTGGTAACACCATTGCTAATTCAAATCTCCTGAGCATAATATCACCACCATAAGTGCCTAAATGGGTTTGGTATATTAGATGCTTTTTAGCAGTACAAACCCTTCAATGACTTGAACCAATGTTCTTGGAAGAAAATCCACAATCCTTCACATGGTGCATATGGTCTGAATGGTCTGGTCTCTGCTTTCCTTTCCTGCCTTACCTTGCACCATCCCCAACCCCTTTCCTCTCTGTACTCAGGCACATCCACTTTCTTCCAGCTTCCTGACTTACTTCATGCCTTCCTGCCACAGGTCCTTTGCACTTACTCTTTTCATGATATGGAATGTTCTTACCCACCATTCTCCCCATTTATTCCTATTTGTCCCCCAAGCCTCAGCTCAAGTGCCACTTCCACCAGAAAGACTTGGATGAACCCATCCCCCAACCACACCTCCACACCCCCCAGTCTATGCAGGTTTCTTTGTTACATCCTCTGACAGAACTGAGTTCTGCCTGTAATTGTCATTCATTCATGGGATTACTTGATTAATGTCTCTCTCCCAGCCATTCAGTTAGCTTCATGAGAGCAGGGGCTGACGTGGTTTTGCTTATCATTGTACACACAGCAGCTGGCACCGTACCTCCTGCATGGCAAGTGCTTGGTGCTGAAAGAATAGATGAGTGAATGAATGAATGGTTATCAATCCCAAAGCTACTCCTTTGTTGCTCATGCAGCTAAAGGATTTCATTGGGTTGTATAAAAGCCATAGTTGAACAAGCAAGTGGCCCCAAACGGCCCTTGGGACCTTAAATAGATTCTAATTCCTCATTCCTCTTTCCTCTTTATTTAAGAGCATTGGAGCCACCTTGAGCCACCACAAGATCAAATATTTGACCAATACACTTTTGTTTTTTAATTCATTGGAGAGAAAAATAAAGTCTATTTTTGGTACCACTGCAAAACTTATTTCTAAATAAAGTTACACCTACTAAAAGTTCTGTCTGCACTTTTAGTGTTAGTAGAACTTCCCAATGTAATATAATTTCACTTTGCTTTTTCTCAGCCTCAAGAACATGAGGCTCAGACTTAAAGATGAAACAAAAATAATAGAAAATGTACCAAGTAAGAAGCAGCAGAAATACATATTAATTTCATTGTAGGTAACATTATTTAAAGTATTCAAGTAGAGTGTGATATATACCATGTAAGAGAAAGAATTGAGGACTTCAGAATGATTTTTTTAATGTCTACAGAGGCTAGGGAGTGTTTTTACATCATCCACTACTCTGTAGCCTTTTAGAAGGACCTTGACATTCGTGTAGAAAAAACTCTGTGGCAGCCAGGGCGTTTCTGACAAAAGACCACCCAGATAAGATTCAAATCAAAACCCTTCTTTTCAAAGCCCTTCCATCTTATTTTCTCCTTCAGAAAGAATCCCCAGCCCAAATGCCAGGACTACTTAATTTTCGTTCTGTTGACACAAGTCATTTTGCCTTTCATCTGCTCTGAGAACAGTAAGACACTCTTCTACTTTATCCACTAAAAGGTAACTTCAAGCAGGTAATTTAAGGTTTTAATGATCCGATGAGACATTTTTCTTCATCTTAAAACAGTGACATGAACGCCCTTAGCCATGGACTTGGGCTCTTCTGTAATCGTTCTTACTTTCTGAAAACAAACATAAAAAAAACCTTTCCATTTGGTGCCTAACTTTTCCAACTGATTTTTCTTAATGTTCACTTGAATTATAACTTAATAATAAATATTCAGTAGGTCACTTACCTGTTAGAACTTCAACTTGGAAGCAGAAGAGAAAGAAATACCAGAGATCTGACTTCATGCTTGCCAGAAACAAACACAATTTTCTCCTTCAGTGCTTAAAGCTGCCAGTGAATTCATGTCCTCTGCTGTTTTCTGTTTGCTGGAAAGGAAGTGGGGTTTTTTGGGGTTAATGTAGTGTCACACTTACCATCAAGACAGGGCGGTGTCTCTTAATTGATGTCAGTGGCTATATGGCATTATTGCTCATGGAGGTTAAGCTTAATCCATGGATTATTAATGATTTTGAAGACAGAGGAAAACTTTACCCTCATTTCAGTTCCATGAAAAGAAGTGAAAGAGACAATGCCTATTCTTTTCAGAACCACCCTATTCCTTTGAATCAATAGTTTTGGGCATAACATGATCTAAAATTAACCACATGATAAATAGCATGTATTTTGACACATTTCTATCTTATGCTATTTGCTCCAGAGAGAGAAAGGCTTTGAAATAGGACAAGAAATAAAAGCAATTGCAACAGAACTTAAAATGATGATACTGAAAGAAGAGCAACATAGGAATCTAGGAAAGAATATTTACATGGCATTCATTGTAGATGGTAATTTTCCAAGTGTTAGGGTTGGTTTTAATCTAACTTAAACCTTGCCTTACATAGTACAGCAGAGTCTGTAGAAATCAGGGATTCTACACCTGTAGCCTCAGATGAAAGCAAGAAAGCTGAAGAGCCTACCCATGGTCTCTCTATCCATACAGGGGTATAGAGTAGACAAAAACAACGGTAATAATAATAAAAATAATTACGTTTATATGTATATAAAGGTTTTACATGAAATAATACATGTTAATGCAAAGCATACATAAAGTTAAATGTAAAATAATGTATAATATATTTAATATGTATAAAATATGTGAATATAGCTAATATTATATTTATATTGTTTCACATTTATGTAGGTGGATTATTTGTATATGTTTATATAATGTCTTATACATGTATTAATTCATTTAATCCTCTTAACCATCCTATGAGATGGGGACTGCTAGTCTCCCCGTTGTACAGATGAGGAAAACTGAGGCACAGAGTGGTAAATTACCTGGCCTGAGTCACTTAGTTAGTAAGTGGCAGTGCTTGGATTTGGAGTGTGTGGCTCCAGAATCCTCACTCTTAACCAAGCAGGTGAAACCAGTCATGCCAAGGCCTGCTGAGCCTACCACTCAGAGGTCTGAACTGGCTTCCAGAATGCTGGATCCAGGCTGGGTTTCTGGGGAGTAACAGGGCAGGATAGATTCTCAGCCTGCAGAGCTGACATCTAGGTGAGAAGCTGGAATCAGCTGAGCAGGGCAACCAAGGTGTCAGTCCAAAATGTCCGGGCTCTGAAGCAGAATCCAGGATGGTCCATAAAAAAGCAATTAAAGATACTGGAGAGTCAAGGGGTTCCAAAGGTAAGGTAGGAGACTGATCCCGCAGTGATTTCCAAGCTGCTGAGGCTTCCCAGATAACTTTTTTAGGGCTCCTGGGCCTCCATAGTGGATGTGAAAGAAACCATTTGAAGTGTAGAACCTGAGCGGTACAGACTGGGTCACGAGGTCCCCTGGGAACCTGCTACCCGTATTTCCTTCCTTTCCCTTCTACTCTGCCCTGACAGCATCAAGAGTCCCACTGACATTATACTGGAGTCCTTTCCCAGCAAAGACAGGCAGTAGAGAATAACTGACTTTTTCTAACCTAGTTGTGGCCTAGCTCTGGAACTGAGAATAGAGAGATTTTACTTCATTTGATAAAAGCTGCTACACATTCTAGAGCTTGGCTGCAGTTATGCAGAGGAAAATGGGGGAGGGAATCTAATAATGAACATTTATTGAGTATGTACTGTGTGCCAGGTACTGCGCTTCACATGAATTGTCTCATTCAGGTCTCACAACTACTCTCTGAAGTAAATCTCGTCATTATTCCCATTTCCCAGATGAGGAAACTGAGATTTAGAGAGATTAAATAGTAGCTCAGGATCACACAGCTGGTAAGTGATGGAGCCAGGTCAAACACAGACAATGGAACTCTGTGAATTCCATGCTCTTAATTACCACAATATACTCACAGGCTAACCTTCATTTATCTGGCCAGAAATGACTGGTGACATGATTTTTTGGCCTCAGATTTTGGTGGAAGAAGGGCACTTAGGTCCCAGATGAAGTTCCCAAATATCTGAATGCAAAAGAGACTTCCTAATAAAATTTAGGTGCAATGATTCTATCTTGGGGGAGAAAAGTTACACAAATTATGGTTGAGTTCGCTTTAGTTCAATTGGATACGCCTGTTTTTGTTTGATAGGGATCTGTTTGAAACTGATGTTCAAGTAGAGCAGGCCCTGTGTCTATGTAGACGGAGCCTTGTAGACGGAGCCTTATGTCAAAGATCCCTCTAAGGGATCCTCCCCTTTCCTCCTTGTCTCAAAAATCTCGGTTCAGAATGCAATTACTTGTGGTTTTGATTATTCAGAACTACTCTTCATGTGCCTGGAAAACAAACTGGGCAGAAATTTCCATTCACCCCACAGGAAGCCCTTTTTGTTTGCTTTTATTTTTTTCACTTTTTCATTCCGTGACTTAAGAGGGTTTTGATTTGTGTGTGCAGATGCCTAGGGTGAGGGTGGGAATGGAAAGTCTGCTACATTAAAGGTGCTGTGTTTATTATTACTTGCTTTGCGGGCACTGGAGTTGGGGAGGCTAAGTGCTTGCTTGTTTGAAGTTCCACAGGTGAATATCTTTCTTCTGCTTTGCTTGAAACTTGTTGAGACCAATAATCGCAGGTGTAGGAGAGCGCGCGCGCGCGCGCGCACACACACACACACACACACACACAACCAAGGCCACTGAGTCCAAACAACAGGGCTAAAAGGACCCCCAAAGTATCTCTGTTTCACCTGAACTTGGCTTGCCCATCTGAAATAGAAAGGCATTGGAAGAGAAGGGTTCTTCCTAATCAAAATTATTTCTCCTCCTATGGCCCCAGTTGTTGGGCGACACCATCATCCAGTCAGCCAGGAGCCTGTGTGTCAGCCCTCCCGGCTCCACTAGTTTACCAAGGAGCCCTATGTTTCTACTTCCTCGCTCTCTGCCAGGTCGTTTTTCTTCCCCTCTTGTCTCCAGCATCTTGCCCCTGCTCTTTCTTTCTTGCCTGGTTTCAATCTGTCTCCACACTATAACCAGAGTAAGTCATCTTTGTAAAATGTAAATCTAATACATCTGCCCCCCACCCCCCGCTTCACACCCTCCCCCGGCCTCCTTCCAGATAGATAAGGCACCCAGACTCTTTACAAGACCCTTTACAAAAGGGTTCCCGTGAGCCCCGTCTCCTGACTCATGTGTTCCTTCTCCTGCAACCACCAGGAGCCCTCCTCTTGTCCTCACTTCCCCTCCTCACCACCCAAGCCTCTCTTCTTCTGCAGAAATCTTACCAGTCTTCAGGTCTTTGCTTACATGCCCCTCAATTCATCGAAGAGGCCTTTCCTGATCCATTTACTCCATAGCTAGCGTCCATTGGGTGCCTTTTCCTCAACCCCATAAAGTCCCTCTGTATCCCCCATCGTAAAGCTCATCATGCTATTGTAATGGCCTGTTTGCTTCCCTACTGGGCTGTGAGTAGCATTAGGAAAGAGACTGAAGATGCCTGTCTGTAGCCATGTCTTCACCGCCCCACACAGCACCTGGAGCAGAGTAGATGCTCCTTAAGAATTGGTTGAATGAGTGAGGGTTGGAAGAATCCTTGACTTTTGAAGGAACCATGTTACCTCAGGAACCATCACCAATTAACACTTTGCTCTTCGAATGGTAATCTGAGGGCAGAAAATAGTCAAATTTGTTTGTATTTCACATTGAAATTAATTCAATAATATAATCACTAATCATACTGATTTATCTCTTATCTGATCATTTGTCCATCCCTAATCATCAAACAAAAGAACATTCCATTTTAACAGCCAAATAATATTTTCTCATTTAAAAGTTATTAATCCAGCCTTAAAGCCCAGAAAACTAATTGCACGTTTCCATTAATGGTGAAAAAAATCATAGTGTAAGATGTGACTATAAAGTGATATAACTGATATTTTTAACAAAAATACCTCAACTTGGTCACTTTGGCAGCAAGGCCTCCATTCTAATGATGGTGCCATTGCTCCAAACATCACAAAGCACCTCTCTGGATCCCATTCCCTCCAGAATCTCCAGGGTTCTGGTTCCCTCAGTCCCACCTTTTACTCCTGCCTTTCAATAGCTC
>NW_006781950.1:678296-683057 GCF_000442215.2 Lipotes vexillifer | reverse complement strand
TCTTTCCCTTCCATTTATAAACATGCTAGAAGCTCTTTGATCATTAACACATATAAACACATTTCTTCAGACCCTGCAACCCTGCCATCAGCTTCCCTCTCCCTCCTTAGTAAAGAGAAGATCACCCTCAGTCTCTACCCTTCACTGCTTCCTAGATGTTCCTCAACCCGCTGTATGTTGGTTTCTGTTTCTATCATTTCATTGGAACTGCCTTCCCTAAGCCCACCATGACCTCCACATTGCCAACTCCAGCCAACACTCTCCATCCTTCCCTTCCTTGACTTCTCTGAATCGTTTGATGCTATGCTTACTTTGTGTTGATGTTACACTTACTCTATCTTGAAAACAGTACCACCCAGTCCTGATGGAATTATCAGAACTAAGAGCCATTCTGCTCCTTTAGGTTATTTTGCTGCCTCTACTGTGATCTATTCTGTGTTGAATAAGGTCTAACTCTCAGAAGGGAACCTTTATCCTCCTAATTTCAAACATCTCATCAAAGCCCCTCTGTGGTCTGCATCAGAGTGATTGGTCAGATCATTGCTCTCTCCTTTTTAACCTCCATCTCTCAGACCCCTTTTCTTCTTAGCCAGTTCCTCTAATTCCTCTCTCCTCCTAAATGTTGATGTTGACATTCCCCAGAATTTGAGCTTCATCCTCTGCTCTCCTCATTCTATATACTCCTCCTAAGTCATCAAGCAGATAATGCCGCTATTAATTAAGAAATTAAATGGGCTAACATACAAGCACCATTTTTCTTGTGTGACTTTTTTTCTTTCTTTTTTTTTTTTTGAGTGGCTTGACACAATAGAAATTTATTGGCTCACAGTTCCAGAGGCTAGAAGTCCAAAATCATGGTGTCAGCAAGGCCACGTTCCCTCTGAGACTCTGAATAGAACACTTCTTTGCCTCTTCCTAGCTTCTGGTGGTTGCCTGCAATCCTTGGTGTTTCTTGGCTAGCAGCTGCATCACTCCTGTCTCTGTCCCTGTCCTCACATGGCGTTCTCACAGTGTGTTCTTACAGTGTGTTCGTGTGTGGCTCTTAACCTGATTCTGAAAGCTTCCAAAAAAGATTTTGAACTATAATACAATTGTTGAAAGGAGTACATAACCTTTCCCGGAAGACTGAAACAAAAAAGACTTGCAAACTCATATGCAAACAGGGGGCCAGGCAGTTGAAAGAAACGAATGAAGTGGCCCTGGCATAAGGCAATAGGGAGTGGTGGAAAGTGGGGCAAGTTGGAGAGCACACAGGAGAAGCAGCCATTCAGATCCAGCTGTACATTGCTACAAGGGAATACAGCTCCAATGTAGCCATATCTTCTGCTTTTTTCCAAATATATATGAAAGTCTAGTCTTTGTGGGAAAGGTCCCAATTTTTAAATTTTGCAACTTATTCAAAAAATTTAAAATACAGTCTAAGCGAGTACTCTGGGAAGCAAATAGAACATATCTGAAGATCCAGTTTGGTCTAACCTCTGCTTTAAAGGATAACGCTCATTTGGCACTATATACGTATGCATACAAAGTCAGAAGATCCTTGTTCTAGACCTGGATTCATCATTTACCAGCCATGTGGCCCTGAGCAAGATGCCCAACCTCTCTGAACAAAAGTTTATTCATTTAGAACCTTGGAGGATTCTTGCGAGGACCAAAAGGTAACGGATATAAAATTTCTTAAGAACTGTTACATGATACCAAAAAGTATAGTCATTATAATTTTTAAATTTCATAACTTTTTCACAGTTTTTTGATATTTTAAAAATATATCATTATATTTTGACTCATCTTGAATTTTTATACACAAAATCTGGATTGGTGACCCTCTTTCAGAAAAAAAAAAAAGACAATAGCATAATTGACCTTATTTGGATGGCTAACTCAGAGTAAGATTTTAACAACCTCTTCCAAGTAATTGATGTTGTTTTTTGTTTCTGTTTTTGTTTTTGTGGTACGCGGGCCTCTCACTGTTGTGGCCTCTCCCGTTGCAGAGCACAGGCTCCTGACGCACAGGCTCAGCGGCCATGGCTCACAGGCCCAGCCGCTCCGCGGCATGTGGGATCTTCCCAGACCAGGGCACGAACCCGTGTCCGCTGCATCGGCAGGCGGACTCCCAACCACTGCGCCACCAGGGAAGCCCAACTGATGTATTTTTAGGATATAAAATGATAAGTATAAGCTTATGAAATTCATTTTATTTCAAAACTGTTCTTTTTTTTCTTTTTTCTTCTTTATTTCTTTGCAAGCACCTTAAGGGCAAAGGTAGCATCTTCTCCAATTTCTATTAAGAACCTAAATGCTCTTCACCCAAGGGACTCAGATAAGCTAGAACACAACACTGGAACTTGATAGAAATTACAGAGGTTAAGTCAAATTACATTAGGTTTCCTGCGTTGCGCTTTGTGTGAACAGATGACACCTACTGGCATAAACTGAAAATTTGCTTTTTCTTTTTAAGAACAAAAATAAATATTCATCTTTTAAGCCAAACTAAAGAAAAGAAAACACAAACCCCACATCCAGTAGAGTCCATGGAATCATGAGAAAATGTTCATGATAGAGTAAGTGAAAAAAGCAAGTCACATGTATTACCTAGGTATAAGGTTAATGTTTAAATTTTTATATAAAAATTTATAAAGAAAAATACATAGGGGCTTGCCTGGTGGCGCAGTGGTTAAGAATCTGCCTGCCAGTGCCGGGGACAAGGGTTCGTGCCCTGGTCAGGGAAGATCCCACATGCCGCGGAGCAACTAAGCCCGTGCACCACAACTACTGAGCCTGCGCTCTAGAGCCCACCAGCCACAACTACTGAGCCCAGACACCACAACTACTGAAGCCCGCGTGCCTAGAGCCGGTGCTCAGCAACAAGAGAAGCCACTGCAATGAGAAGCCTGCGCACCGCAGAGAAGAGTAACCCCCACTCACCGCAACTAGAAAAATCCCATGCACAGCAACGAAGACTCAGTGCAGCCAAAAATACATAAATACGTAAATAAATTTATTAAAATATATATATAGAGAGAGAAACTATACAATAAAGTTGAAAGGATAGGCAGCAAAATATTAATTTGCTTGTATTACAAACGATTAGTTTTCCTTAGTGTTTTTCTGCACTTTTGTAAATTTCTCCTATGGCCGTGTATCATTCTCATAACAGTAATAAACAAGCACAGTCTGTGTGTGTGTGCGTGTAATTGTTTTTTTCTTTCCTAAAACTTTTATGAAATTACCTCATGCATGAGGAAACCGAATACCTAAGGCACAAAGGACGAAAGTGATTACAAAGCTTAATAATGAGCTTTAAATTTTGGCCAGGCAAGGCCTCTGATTTGTTTTTCTTTTTTAAAAATATCCATTGTCACCTAATTGTTTTTCCAAATGAACCTTATAGTCACTGTCAAATTTTTATAAGTTCTCCCTGTCTAACCTCCCCAACCCTCAAATTCCATTGGGATTTTGATTTCATACAGTTTCTAGTGCCCAGACTTCTATGTTACTACTTCTGATCTCGGGAGCATCCTACAGCCTAGTAATTCAAAGCTTTCGTAGACCATTTTATTTTAAAAGTCAAATGAAAGTTTAACAGATATAAAACTAATCTCATATCTTTATCAATGTTCATCTTTATTTCTTTTTTTTTTTTTTTTTTTTTTTTTTTTTTTTTTTTGCGGTCCGCGGGCCTCTCACTGTTGCGGCCTCTCCCGTTGCCGAGCACAGGCTCCGGACATGCAGGCTCCGGACATGCAGGCTCAGTGGCCATGGCTCATGGGCCCAGCCGCTCCGCGGCATGTGGGATCCTCCTGGACCGGGGCACGAACCCGTGTCCCCTGCATCGGCAGGCAGACTCTCAACCACTGCGCCACCAGGGAAGCCCCATCTTTATTTCTTAATCACTATTTCATGTCTTGAGTAGACCTCGGTGGCTATAAGAAATTAACATGTGGTGAGAGTTTTCCCCATTCTTAAGAGCTGAACTACTTGAGAAGAGGGGCAAGGATCTTGCAAAAAGGCTAGTGGAGTCACCAAAAGTAAATGAGCAACGATAACTAATATAGGCAAATGAGTAGCTGTTTGGGACTCACGATAGGTCAAGAAAAATCAGAGTTGGCTGAAAAGTTTAACGGAGAAGATAGGGAAGAATACCTTGATGATTAAAGAAGGTAAAAGAGACAAGAGACAGAAAATATATTAATTCACTTTAATTTTTAATGAATTAAAAATTAATTAATTCATCAATTAAAATATATAATCTGTATGGCATGGGACAGTTTACATGATACCTACACATACATTTTATGTTAAAAACCAATGACTTGCCCAGAACAGTTACTATCATTCCCATGTTGTAGGAATAGAGACCTGAGTCTCAGAAGTTAAATGTTTTGCCCAGATTTGCTAAGCCAGAGTCAAAACCCGACTCACATATGCTCACTTCTAGATTAGTGCTCTTATAAGTGTCTAGAAAGAACGAGAGAAACAAAAGTACTGGGCCTATAGAAGGTTATACTGGAGTCTTGGTTGTATTTCAGTCTCTCAGACTTTAAGTTTTCCTAGGCCTAAAGGATGCAGTTGTAGGGGCTTCCCTGGTGGTGCAGTGGTTGAGAGTCCACCTGCCGATGCTACGGGACACGGGTTCATGCCCCGGTCCGGGAAGATCCCACATGCCGCGGAGCGGCTGGGCCCGTGGGCCGTGGCCGCTGTGCCTGCGCGTCCGGATCCTGTGCTCCGCAGCGGGAGAGGCCACAGCAGTGAGAGGCCCGC
>NW_006781950.1:674207-678286 GCF_000442215.2 Lipotes vexillifer | reverse complement strand
TACCAAAAAAAAAAAAAAAAAAAAAGAATGCAATTGTAAATAATCTTGGACCCAGCCTCCCCTCACTAAAAACCATTGATTATTCTCTAGATTATAGATTCGCTGAAGTGTCCAGACCTATTTGATGTTAGCTCTTCATAAGTCATTTGACATAAAAATAAAAGCAAAGTTTTCTCTGGTACAGTTGTAAAGCCATGAAAATTAATTTTGCATTTTATTATCAAAACTCCCAACTTAAATTCTTAGAATTGCATCATGAAAGTTATACTAGGTTTATTATCAAGACACTGTGGGCCCAGCGGAACCCCCAGCTCAGAGGATGAGCAGTTTCCTCAAAAGGCATATTGAATAAGCATCCCCAGGGAACAGGGGTGAGGACCATGAGGAAGTGGTCAGAGTGATACTAAAGTTCATCCAAAAGAATAAACTTTTTATACTAGACCTGCCATATATTAGAACATATTGTAAAGTTATAATAATTAGATCCTTTTATACCGGCACAAAGGTGGACAACTCAATGGAAAGGAGTATATATCCAGAACTAGGCACCTGTGTATATAAAAATTTAATATATATTTAAAAGCAGAAAACATACAGGATAGACAAAAACAAATTATAAATAATTAATAAAAGTTCTGTTTTTGGCTTTGGTTTTTTTTAAATAAATTTATTTATTCATTTATTTATTTTTGGCTGCGTTGGGTCTTCATTGCTGCACGCGGCGAGCAGGGGGCTACTCTTCGTTGCAGTGCATGGGATTCTCATTGCGGTGGCTTCTCTTGCTGTGGAGCACAGGCTCTAGGCGCGCAGCCTCCACTAGTTGTGGCACGTGGGCTCAGTAGTTGTGGAACGCGGGCTTAGTTGCTCCGTGGCATGTGGTATCTTCCCGGACCAGGGCTTGAACCCATGTCCCCTGCATTGGCAGGCGGATTCTTAACCACTGTACCACCAGGGAAGCCCCTCTGTTTTTGTTTTTTAAAAAAAATTATCTTGAGCAAGACTACCTTAGCATGAGAAAATGTTAGAAGAAAAGAAGAAAATACAGATACTGATGATATTTTTTTTAATTTTGAAGAAAATACAACATCCAATATGGGTACCTTTTAAAAACATGGTTGAAATGGCCAGTTTTCTGGGATACAGAAAATTGAAACAAATAGAAAATTGAACATGCTTATAACCTTGGAAGAAAATGAAAATGGAACAAGAGACTAGCCCGTACAAAAGGGCTGAACCCAGACTATTCTACAAGTGAGTTCTTCAGTGACTTTCAAAAAGTAAATAACACTCATGCTCTGGACCTCTAGAGGTAAAGACTGATAGCGTTTCAGTTTATTTTGTAAAGCTGAGATAATGCTAGTAACAAAATCTAACAAAGTTGACTCAAAAGAGGTCCACAGACCAATCTCACTTATGAATATAGATACAAATATTCTAAGCTAAATACTAAAATATCTAACCCAGTGGTTTATTAAGGGAATAACCCACCAAATGGGATTTACTCCCTAAATGCAAGAATTGCTTAATATTAAGAAATCTAAATCTCAATAGCTTAAAGGGGAAAAATATACAATCATCCCAATAGATGCTGAACAGAACTTCAATGAATTCATGATTTTTAAAAAGAAAAATCTGTAAATATATTAAAACTAGAAGGATACTTCTTAACCTAATGAAAAGTTTCTACCCCATATCACTAGACATTATCATCTTAATTACAAAACGTTGAAGGAATCCCCTAAAGTTTGGAGGAAGACATTATGCCTGCTGTTTTTCAATATTTAGAAAGACATTTAAAGGAAATAAGTGCTACACATTTTTAAAAAGAGGAGGAAACAATCACCAGGTATTTGTTCTGATGTAATTGATTACCAAGAAAATCCAGGAGAATAAACTGAAAAGGTATTATGGTTAATAAGAAAGTTTAGTAAGACAGCTGAGAACAAAATAAACATAAGAAAACATATAGCTTTCTGTAAGTCAGGGGGAAAAAATGAATGGTTAGAAAACTTTAAGGAAAAAATAAAAATAAGTACACACAGTCTATATCCAGAAAGCTATGAAACTTACTAAAGGACATAACAAAAGATCCAAATTAATGGAAAGGCACATAATCCTTCTGAATGGGAAGACTCAATGTAATAAAAATATGAATTCTCTCAAATTAATTTATAAACGTAATGTTTTTCCAACCAAAACGTCAAGTGGATTTTCCAAGTGGAACACTTTACAAAAGGATCCCAGCATTTGGGGGGAATAATTTAGTTGAGAAAAACAAAATTAATTCACAATTGACTGGAATGTGGAGTGACAAGGGGGTTGAGCCCTAAGAATGGGTGTAAGAATTAGCCAAACTGAATACAAAAGCAAATCCACATAACTTAGGAATTTAGTAAAATGATAAATACATAGAATTTCAAGTCGGTGAGTGAAATATGTATTTTTCAGTAAAGAGGTAGGAATAATTAGCCAAAACTTCAGTTAAGAGCCCTAAGTCATAGAATAAGGCAAATCAAATTCCTGATTCAAAATTAAATGTAAAAAAACGAAATCATAAAAGAATTTGAAGAAAATTTAGATTAGAAAATTATACCCTAACTGGTTGGAAAGATAAACTGCTGCACAGTTTTTTCTCAGGTATTCTCCTCATCTGCATTGCTATTCTTTAAAATCAATAATCAGGTGTTAGAAAAAATAATGACATTTTTGAAAAAATATATAGATGACTATTTGCCTGATCTCAGGATGAAGAAAGTATTTTAAATCTAAAAACAGGGCTTCCCTGGTGGTGCAGTGGTTAAGAATCTGCCTGCCAATATAGGGGACATGGGTTTGTGTCCTGGTCCTGGAAGATCCCACATGCTGCGGAGCAACTAAGCCCGTGAGCCACAACTACTGAGCCTGCACTCTAGAGCCCATGAGCTGCAACTACTGAGCCCACGTGCCACAACTACTGAAGCCTGTGCACCGAGAGCCCGTGCTCCACAACAAGAGAAGCCACCGCAATGAGAAGCACACACACCACAACGAAGAGTAGCCCCTGCTCGCCGCAACTAGAGAAAGCCTGCACACAGCAATGAAGACCCAACATGGCCAAAAATAAAATAAATTAAATAAAGTTTTAAAAAATCAATATTAAACCTAAAAACAAAGGAAAAATAAAACATAAAGGAAAATAATCTTAATAAATTTAATTCATAAGAACTCACAAATTTTCATGCATCATAAATCTAAAAGTCAAACAGTGAAGGCAGGAAAACTATTTGCAATTTAAATGACAGCAAAAAGGCCAGTGTGATCAATATATAAAACTTCTTACAAGTCATCCCTAATTAGATGAACACTCTAACTTTAAAAAACAGATAAGAGGCCTAAGTGGGCAATTCACAGAAGAAGAAAGGCAAAAGCCCAAAATCCACATTAAGAAAAAAAAAGTTCAAGCTCACTAGTAAGCAAAGAGAAATGAGATACATGAAACCATGACATACTTTTTTGTCCTACGAAGTTTGCAAAGATATTTAAAAACAGTATTTAAAAAATATTAAATGATATCTTAAAGATATTAAATAAAATCTAATGTTCAGTTTTGGTAAGAAAATGGGCATTTTTTCCACAGCTGGTGGGAGTGAACCTTGATACAACCTTCTGAAGGGCCATTTGATAATCGTATCAGAGGTCTTAAAGTGCATTACACAGTCCCATGATCAACCAGCACCTTCTCAGGAGGCCTCTCCTTCCATTTTATCAGACATTTTGCAAGAGATCACGGCCCTCAGTGAAGCTCCAATGGACCCCAAATCCATATACAGATATGCATCCACATTATAAATTAAATTAGGTCTTCATAGCCATTTAAAATCATCCAAATGATTGAATGAATTTTATTCTTTCAATTATTTAGTGTTAGATGGAAAAAGCATGAACAGAAATGTGGCAGAATACATACCTATTCCAGCTTTGAAAAATTTCTCTGGCAATAGCCTTGGAAACATATTTATGGCCTGAAAGAGAATAATAGCAAAACACACAGAAAATGTAATAAGAACTATTCTTCATATCCTTCCCAGACTGAGGGAAAG
>NW_006781950.1:667739-673257 GCF_000442215.2 Lipotes vexillifer | reverse complement strand
GAAAGAGGCCTTGGAATACAGTTAACGTAGCTTAAAAATTTATAAGAAACCAGAATAGTTACGAAGTGTGTTGTATCTTTTATTGCTCTAGTAGCCTTGTTGCTATAAACGAAAACTAAAAATTATTGTTATGTATTCCTCTGGATGGCCCATGTCTGAATTTTGCATTATTTCATCAAACAAGTGATATTCTTTATCATTGTTAGGTGGCTTCTATTCTCAAGAAAAAAAGTGCCAGCTGACAGCCTGTAAAGTATTTTATTTTTCTGCTAACAAATGTATTTTTAACAATGCTAACCTACCTATCCCTCCCGTGCAACACTGGAGAACAGAAGTGAACCCATGCCATTTGATGATAAACAAGATGTGTAGAACCCAACATAAAGCAATATATTAGCCAGGAATTTCCATTATAAATGACAGAAACCCAAATTGTCTTAAGAAACGAAAAAGAATTGTGGCTTATATAAGAATTATAAGCCATAATGAAACTAAAGTAAGTTCAACAGAACTTTAGGTACAGCTAGATCCAAGAATCTATCTTTATTTGTATCCCCTTCCTGCTGTTTTCTGTGTTGGCTTCATTCTGAAGCAGGTTATTCCAAGGAACATTGGTCTTACATTCTCCCAGCCTTGCAAATGTGACAGCTTATAAAGGGTTTGCAGCATTAGCAGAAGCCCTACATCTGATGCACTAGGCTGATACGGGGCACGTGCATGTTTTTGAAATAGTCCGTTTGGCAAAGGAGATGCAGAGCTCTGATTGGCTTGGTCATGTGCCTATCCCTGGAGCCCAGGGGCAAGGTCAGTCCCACCCCAATGACATGAACTGAAAGTTGGAGGAAAGTGGCCCCTAAAGGCAAATCAAGTTACTGTTACTAGAAAAGAGGAAAAGGAACGTTGGTCAGACCAAAACAGCTGAAAGTCTGCACAGGCACAAACGGGAAAATGCTTCCTTCATCTTGATGCTAGGGGTAAAATAAATGTCCAAGGCACAGTGTGAAAACTCACTGTGGTAGAATGAATAATAAAACTTTTAGAGACTTCCCTGGTGGTGCAGTGGTTAAGAATCTGCCTGCCAATGAAGGGGACACGGGTTCGAGCCCTGGTCCTGGAAGATCCCACGTGCCGCGGAGCAACTAAGCCCGTGAACCACAACTACTGAAGCCCGCGTGCCTACAGCCCGTACTCCACAAGAGAAGCCACCGCAATGAGAAGCCCGCGCACCACAACAGAGAGTAACCCCCGCTCACCGCAACTAGAGAAAGTCCGCGTGCAGCAACGAAGACCCAAGGCAGCCAAAAATAAATAAAATAAATAAATTTATTAAAAAAAAAAAACTTTTAGACTAAATAATTGACAGTGATTAAGAGAAGCTTTTTCTTAGTCATTTCATCATTCAAAATAGAGAAGGAGAAAAATGGGGGCCTGGAATTAGCACTCATTGTTTGACTGTTCCAAGGCCTTGAATAGCTACCTCATGTGCAACAAGAAATGAAACACCTGGCGTGGGAAGGACCTTTTCCACCCTGCTCTGGTACTTTGGGAGACTGACCCTACAGACCACATCAACTTTCCTCAACCTCTGCCTTCCATTTGCTTCCAGCTGGGGGAGATTGTAGGGTGGGAGGAAAGTGAAGCTGAGTACTTATTCCCTAGACTGCTTCCCTTCAAAAGCATAGCTTCTGTCTGGGAGCCCTCCCACAGCTACCGCTATCCCTGGCCTGCTGGGTTCTGGTAAGCATTCTTTCCCCTTGACCTTCAGATCTAGAGGTGGTAACGGCCTCCTGCTGTTGCTTGCCCTGGAATGTTTCTCCATCTCTTAAGGTTCTCTTTAACCCTGCTTACACCTTTGCAAATAGTCTCTTTATTAAACTTTCCTCAATTACTCTTGCTTGAGTTTATTGCCTATTTCCTTTGTGTGTATGCTGGGGGAGTTGGGGTGGGGGTGGGGGGGGGGGGTGGGGGGGGGGGGGGGGGGCGATGCCCCCACTGATCCGAGAAACAATTTTATAAATAGGTGGATTTAGTAGGTGTCTAGCTACCTATTGTTATTTCAGGGGTGAGACTAGGAAAAATCTCACCTCCCCCCCCATACCACCTATTGATGTACTCATTGATAGGTGAATTTCCTTTAAGTGGACACAAAGCCTTTCACTACATTATTCTGGAGAGGACATAATGTGCAAATTGCCCTGAGTTAAAATTGCTTCACTATATCAGATTCTTTCTCGAGAGATAGCATAGCATTGATGATGGAGGGAGACAGAAGGGTGAGGCAGAGAATCTGATTAGGATAAAGAAGATGCTGACAACACAGGGGAGAAAGGACCCAGGGAAAAAAAAAAAAGACTGTGTATACCAAAGATAGACTTTTTCAACTTGTAATTTTGAAGGCTAGCTCTAAAGCAAAGGATCTCTTCTCTAACAGCCTGGAATAAATGAGGTTATCCAGAGTTAGGGGTTGGATTGTGTCTCCCT
The DNA here is from genome assembly GCF_000442215.2 of Lipotes vexillifer. Taxonomy (NCBI): domain Eukaryota; kingdom Metazoa; phylum Chordata; class Mammalia; order Artiodactyla; family Lipotidae; genus Lipotes; species Lipotes vexillifer. The sequence goes on along the minus strand of NW_006781950.1, from coordinate 670,776 downwards.
TAGAAATCATGTGTTGAATTACTACCCCCAACACCCCAGAACATGACTGTATTTGGAGATAGGACCTTTAGAAAGGTAATTAAGGTAAACCGAGGTCAGATGGGTGGGTCTTAATCCAGTATGACCAGTGTTCTTATAAGGAGAGGAGATTAGGACAGTGACATGAACAGAGGAAATAGCCTGTGAAGACATAGGGAAAAAAAACAGCCATCTATCAGCCAAGGAGAGAAACCTGGAATAGATCCTTACCTCATGGCCCTCAGATGGAACCAGCCCTCCCAATGCCTTGATCTTGGATTTCTAGTCTCCAGAATTATGAGAAATTTCTGTTGTTTAAGCCATCCAATCTGTGGCCCTTTGTTAAGGCAGCCCTAGCAAACTAATACAGGCACCCCCAAGTCTCCTAAAGTAAAGGCTTCCAGGGGGCAAAATAAATCTCCACGACACCAAGAAAACCAAATCAAACCATTGTTTTAGCATCATGAAACTGCAATACATATATAAACCCTAAGGTGACTTAGCCATTGTGTTACCTATCTGTCCATAAATATATGCTACCAGAGCCATCATTTGGGGCAACAGAATTGTCAGTGCATTTATTTGCCAGACATTTTGGGGAATTAGCCTATGGCTGCACTACTGCCCAACCTATCAAATATTGGGATAAATCTCCATTTCTAAGTGAGGACTTGGCATTTTAGTACTTAATGTGTTATCTCTTCTCACACAATGATATTAGACAAAAATACACTGGATAAAGAGTTGTCGAAATTCAAATGATACGAAGAGTAAGAAATAAAATAAGGTTAGATAACATCCCTGGATTGCAGAGGTCAGCACCTACCCAATCCCTAGGTGTTGCTACTCCAACAAAGGGTATTTATAAAGCCTTTTCTGAGACTGCTGGGTCTCCTTGAGGCCATACCCTCACCTAACCCAACTCCATTACTTTTCAGGATTTGCTTGCTAAGGATTAGTAGTCCATTTAGTTTGTTGCTGGCCACTACTATATATGAACAAGGAAAAGCCTAAACAGCAATGGAGAGCAAAGCAGAGAAAGAGCCCCAGGCAATCCCATTTATTTTTTCTCTCTATAGGACTAAATGCTTCCAGGATGCCCCCTACTTCTATTGCAATTATTAAGAAGTAATAAAATTCTCTTTTGAAATTTGTGCTTGGGAACCCATTGCCTTAGAAATGAATGTAAAAGCATCAGGTAGGTTTGGAACTGATTAAAAAACAAACTCAAAGAAAATCAAAACCAAATTGCTAAAGTTTTAGAGATCTCAACCTCAAAAATTGAATGTCATATGTGACAGAAACCCCAGTAATGGAGTCATTTGTTCTATAACGTCTCATCTTAGTTTCGAGTTCCAGAGCTGTTCATTTTTATTTAATTTAGTGAGGCTCACTATTCTTCACAATAGTTTATACGAGTGAGTTTTTTCATCCAAATATATAAAATTAGAAGTTCTGCTGCATTCCCAAACGTGATGTTTATTACACGCCATTGCCCAGGAATTTTCCCAGTGGAATACAACTTGATTTCAGAACAGAAAAACTGGATTTCCTTCACAGATTCTTGTTGGCTTCAAACTCTGTTGGAGCAACACAGCTTCACCCAGAAGGGCCAGGGCTTGGTGCAGGGATTAAGAGCTGGGCTTCTGGAGCCAGGCCTTCTGGGTTTGAACCCAAGCTCCCCACCTTAGTAGCTGCAGGCTCACTGGGCAAGTGCCTGAACTTCTGAGTTCAGTTTTCTCATCTGTAAAATGAAAATAATAATGACAATACCTGCCTCCTTAGTTTGTTGTGGTAATTAAATCAACACGATAAACGTATTTCCATCTAATGTGTTTTATTTGCTCAATAAGTATTACCTGCAGCTGGTGTTAAGCGCAGAGAAACAGCTTGTGACTCTCGCCTCTTTTTCACACTGCTCAGGTAGGCCTCCTATTTCAGTCAAACAACCAATGGAAGGACCAAGAGTGCCTGTGTGAATTGCACAGTGACCCCGTGGTTAGCTGGTAGATGCCTCAAGCTGTCTTTTAGGGCTCCTGAACCAGGCCTGTGGTGATGGTGGTGAGGTTTTATGGCATAAGCTTTCTTGGTGGGTTTTGTTCTGAAGATGCAGAGGTTGTTTAATTACCACTAAAAAGAACCGCTTCAAACTTTCTGTTGCTTGACCTATAAGATTTAGCCAAAATTTAAAGCTATTCCTTATTATGTGCGCTCCAAGCTGAATATAGAAAGAAGACAACTAACGTGAAATGTGAAATGTGAGAAAGGAAGAGAGGTGTGAAGAAAGCTAAGTGCAGAATTTGAATTTGAATTTATTTTCAGGTCTGAGGTGGAAAGTTTTCTTATCTCATAGTGGGAAAAAGTCCCTTGAAGCTTTCCTTCCCATCAGACTCCATCCATAACAACGATGGAAGAGAAGGAAATAGTAATTACTTTCCCCCAAATAATTTCCAAGTTGACTGCCTTGTTGGATTTATCTAGTTTCACTTTGGCAGTGTTTTCCCTAAATACCCCCAGAATTTAATGCAATAATACCAGTTCTTTAAGGACATCAATTATCCAAGCCAGATCCATTTTGATGTCCAAACTGTGCCTAAAATAGATAAAACAGTGTGCTCCATAACCTCGAAAACCCACCTGTCTGGCCCAAGGAAGTCTAGGGTGACTGCATCATGGGCAATGCTGTCCATTGGGGGCATAGTACCCTCCAGGTGCCCAGAACTGGACCCCAAAAATTGTTAAAGTAACCTTAAAGGGATTCAAACTATCCAGGGAAATATCTGTGTGTACGTTGGTCTTCTTTTGAAGATATCAGAGGAAGCCGAAAGCAACACCCTGATTGGTCAGAGGGCAGTTCACGCCCCATCAGAGGTGGGTGGTGATTGGTGGGTGAGGACAGCCGGAACTTTGGCGGGAGATGAGAGGAAAACGTGAGAGGGAGTGGTGAAAGGACTCGAGGGTTGAGAAGTAAAGTGAAAGGGAAGGGAGAGACAACAGCTAGAGGAAGAGAGGACTGGGA